>NC_056725.1:632796572-632899072 GCF_019279795.1 Protopterus annectens | reverse complement strand
TCAACATTTCCTATTCTTCTTATGTCATATGGGTTTCTTGTATAAATGCTATACTGGCTTTGGGTTTATGAAAAGATGAAGGAAGAGCTTTCTTTCTTTTTTCTTTATTTTTTTAAGATTGTAGCTTACATGAAAGGACTCCTTGTGTCAGTAAGTAGTCATACATTATGTTTTGTAATGTTTCAGTTTATGTGTGTGGTAAAGATTGTCTTAGAGAATTAAAAATAAATATATTGTAAAAAATAGTATGAACATTTGAACTATAGCTGACTATATTAAGGAGGGTAGTGTGGGAAATTTTCACTAAAATATTAGTGATTATCTTGGGAGAATGAGTGTGTAATCCAGCATGCCTGATAGCAGCAATAAATATAAGGTAGGTTTGTTAATTCTTCTCCCCACCTCACTGGGCCTAAGCCTAATCACCTTAACATGAGCATAAGAATGAAATTCAACTTGAAAACTATTGCACCTAATAACAATCATTTTTGGACAATGACAGTCTCAGTATTATTCAATAACAATGTAAGTAACAAATTAAAATCTCTATCATAAAACATTAACAAAACATTAAGATTTAGTCTACCAGAGATACAACCAGCTTGTATCTACACTATTGAACTCATACTAAACAGCTTTCCAAATCTAAAGCTATTAGATCTCAGAGACTAACTATCAGTTCCAAAGTGGATAACCATACTGACATACAAGGAAACAAGTCAAAAATGCTCTAGTATTACACTTTTCGTGTATGGTGTTATATTACTCATGTATCATTAAATGTGCTTGTAAGATATGCTTGGGTTTAATCATTTATTAATTAAGATGTCAGAAATTGTTTTAGATAAAACAATCGCAATATGGTTTTCTGTAAAAAGTAATATTTGAAAAGTCAGAGGAACTATTTCTTCCTGTGCAGAGACCAGATATGACTTCAATTGAAGGAGACTGAAAATAAGTTTGTGTATATAACAGTTAGAAAGTCATCTTCTCCTTTTGGCTGCTCTGATTAGGAGTCACCACAGTGGATCATTGGTATGTAGAATGAGTGACAGTAGAGTTTTATGATGTCAAGTTGTTAGCTCAATGTTCAACTTTCCTCAGAAGGCACACTCGCACACACACTCATACCTAGGGCCAATTTAGAATGTCCAATCTACCTGCAGCATGTCTTGGGAATGTGGGAGGAAACCAGAGCACCCAGAAGAATTCCACGTGAACACAGGGAGGACATGCGGATTCTGCACAGAAGGCACCCTAGCCGAGAATCAAACCGTAGAACTTGTTGCTGTGAGGCGACAACATAGAAGAGTTATTAAGTAAGACATAATAATATAGTGTCAGTTTATCATGGAAAAAAATAAATGTGATGCTGCACCATTATGACAAGTACTGATACTTTGTCTTTCTTTAGGAGTTGTATAGCTTCCCCTGCAGCCATGTTTGTTTCTTCATCAAGGATCCGATCTGGGATTCATTTCAATAAGAACGATTTCAAAATTTAAAAATAAGCATGTCAACAAGATGCTGAAAAGCTACAGATCTCATAGAAGATGCACTCTGTCTCTTGTTGCTTATTTGATACCTGCACAAGTAAAGGGGTCTACTTTATGTGCTCGAAGTCCGAGAATATCGAATGTGATATTCTCGACATGAGTACACCAAAAACGCAAAACATCAAAAATGTAAACGGAAATCTCCGTAGGTGGAGATTACCATTTACTTCAATGTAGTATGATCTCGAAGTTGGTATATTTAAGTAATGGGGGTGTGGGGGGCATGCCCCCCTGCCTACACTAGTTTAAATTCTTTTTTTTTGTGTATTTTATTTTTTAGACTTCGATTGTTTACTAGTTTGATGCATATGGTTCGATCCATATGCATTCGAGCTATTAAACTTTTGAGGTCCTAAAGTAGACCCCAGGTAAAGCACAGCTTTGTCAAATATGCCATTTGGAAGTTGATATTTCTCTTTATTAAGCAGTCACCATAAAGATAAAGTTTCTCTCTTAGGGGATTTAATCTGTACTGGAAGGTCTATCATAAATTTTATTTTGTTTCTTCTACAAAGATTATTTTCTGGATATCTTGATAATTTAGCAGTTCTGCATAAATTTGACTAGATCGATTTCCAGTTTGAGCTTTCCTGAACACTCTATGAGCTCTCTCAATGGCATTGTTTCTGCCAACTTGTTGATCATTTAAAAGGCATTTAAAGATTTCCTGAATTATTTTTAGTCTTATTGTTCTATTTTTAATGATCGAATTAGACAAAACTAACCAAAATAACAAAGTACCAGAACAAAAGTGAACGAAGGTAGCATCAATGTATAAGAAAAAATGTTTAATAATTAAAAAAAAAATTATACAAATACAAATAAACTGAAGGGTTAAGCACTTTCATATGTTAACATAACCAGACTTCATCAGAATCAGCTACACACATTCATAACTGCCTTTTAAAACCCCTACTCAACATAATCACATGTTCATCACCCTCCAATGAAAACTAAACTGCAATTAAAAATCTAACAAATTCAGAAGTCAAAAAACAGAACAAAAACAAATGCTATTTAAAGATAATGAGACTTAAGTCTAAGAACACTGACAACACATGCATGTTCATTAAGACCAGGTGAAGCAGTAGCATTCAGCTTAGTTTGCCAGTGTAATTCCCATTTTTCTATGTAGTCTTCCCAAGACCCACCCCTGGGAATCCTAGAAATTTGTTCCAAACCAAAAAAACAAAAACTGGTGACTAGGATGGTTTGAAATATGCTTGTTCAAAGCATTCTTAACAATATGTTTTCTAATATCAAGAAGGTGCTCATATGCACTCTTTTAACTTTCTTCGAGCTTACCCATGTAAAATCCATCAGAAGTTTGCTATATAGACAGATAAATAGAATAATACCTATAGTGTTGCAGCTGCAATGGAACCAAGGTTTAATAACGTTATCATTCACCTTAACAGAATCACCCACCAAGATGTGTTTGCCTTCAATCCTTTCCAGCATCACTGTTTTCTCTAATAATACTCCATCTTTGCATTATGTGATCAAAGTACATGAATTTTAGTTTTATTGTCAGGCTTTCCAATGTACCATCTGGGTTTATTTTTGTAGGTACTGACTGATGTGATCTTCATGCAGTCCAAAGAATTCTCAAATATTTTCTCCAACAACACAGTTCAAAAGCATCAATTTTTGCGGTATATGGCCTTTCTTATAGTCCAACACTCACAGTGATATTTATTACTGGAAAAACATTATAATGACTATAGAGGTCTTTTTTAAATACCTTTATTGAATTATCACTTGTGACACATGCAAATTTACATTTATACAAACATAATCAAACTATATTAACAAATTAACATTAACAATCATTATATTTCACATATATTGCTAAATATCATATAACCTAAGCATCATTATATAAATGATTCAATTCATGCCCGTTTTTGTTTAAACAAAAAGCATCTTTAGTAAGCCATCACTTATGACATAAGCAATCATACATTTATATAAATGAAAACAAAACACACAGACATAATCCTAATTGCAAACATTTTACATCACAAACCATACTGACACACTCCCAGTTGCAAACATTATACATCACTTATAATCTACCCAGTCATTTTCAGTCAAACATTATATAACTAATTTAAGTTCTGCCTTCTTTTAAACCTCATTCCTCCCTGCATGTGTTGTTCCCACAATTCCCATTTTTTCCTATGTAGTTTGTTCCTACCCATTTCTAAATATCTCAATTCCAGTTGCTTTATGTATGTTACTATATTCACTTCTCGATATATAATTGGTTTAGATTTTGATTTCCATTTTCTATTAATTGCTTTTTTGGCAGCCACCATAATTAGACACAGTAAGGCCTTACCATGTCTAGGCAATTCAGATTCTGTATCATAGTTCAGAGAAATCATCTCCCCATCTTACCAATCTGCCCACTCAGCATCTTCAACAGTGTATCCTGCAGGGAATCCTTAAAGTCCACCAACCCACTGCACTCCCAGAAAAATATGTTCCCAAGTATCTCTTTCTTCCCTATCACACCTCCAACATTTGCTCTCAACCTGAGGAAAAATTCTCTGGAGTCTACTTGGGATATGAAAATATTTAAGTAAACATTTCCGAGCAAAAATCCTAAATATTCTAGATTTTGTTGTTGCAAATTTGGGAGACATGCATATATTTTCCCATTGTTTCTTTGTAAATTGCTTATCCAGTCTCTTTTCCAATCCTTTCTAACCTTCTCTGAATGATTCTTATAGCTATCATGTGATATTTTGTATGCTGTACTAATAATTCCTTTTTTAATTGCAACTTCTAGTCTATATTCTACAAAGAACTCTACCAGTGCTGATTTTTCATTTAGGACCCCCCCCCTATTTCTTGCTCTTTGCTTATACTCTGATTTCAATCTTTGGTAAGGAAAGCAATCTATAACCTGCAGTTCAAATAAATTCTTGGTCTCTTCCCAATCTATTACCTTTCCCTCTCTAGTTATTTGCTCTCAATACCTTGGATCCTTTGCCAGTTTTCTCCAACAAATTCCATTCCCCTCTTGCGTAATGTCTATACCCCTAACTGCAGTCAGCCCTATACGCAGAATCTCCTTTCTTTTTTCCTGTGTTGGTTTAGTTCTTATAACACTTTCTGCTGCTTTATGGATATAATATTCTATATGATTGTTATTCTCCTTAAAGGCCTGCATCCAAAATCCCAGTCATTCCTTGTTTCCTATGACTATACAGGCCTTTGTTGACAATGTCATGTCTTGGCTCTTTAAATTCTTATCCATATTTGCCATAGTTTTCTTCCCAAAAAACAAGCAGTTTTTCATTTCTTTGTTGCTATCACCATCTGGAGACATCTTTCAGCTGAGGAAAATAAAATCTGCCACTGTCTCTATTTTTTCACCTATTTTCAAAAAATTGTTTGAACTAGATGACATAATTTCATTTTTTTCGATGCCAAGAAACAATTCAGGCTCTTTATCCTGCAAAATTATGCTGTTATAGTGCTGCATTGGAATTTTCCAGCAAATCTAGAAAATAGGACTGTGGCCATTGCATTGTAAAAGGCCAGTTTATCGTCCAGTTCCCCAAAAAAGGCAACTCTGTAGAATGCTCAAATTATCAAACCATTGCACTGGCATCACATGCTTGTGAGGTAATGCTCAAGATCCTGAAAGTTAGATTCCAGCATTATATGGGCTGAGCATTTTAAGTTGAGCAAGCTGGTTTTAGAATGGGCATAGGTACAAGAGATCAGATTGCCAGCATCAGCTAGATAATGGAAAAAGCCAGAGATCTCAGAAAAAAATCTGCCTTCTGCTTGATTGTCCACTTTAAATGCTTTGACTGTGTTAACAATAACAACCTCTGGCTAGTTCTTAGGAAAAGGATACCAGATCACATTAGTTGCCTTTTGAGGTATCTGCATGCAGAACTAGATGCAACAGTTAGAAATGAGTATGGGACTACTGACTGGTTAGAGATTAAAAAAGGATTACAAAAAGGCTGTATAATTTTCACCCTACTTATTCAATTTATATGATGAATGTATTATGTAAAATGCTGGCTTAGGTGAATCAGATGGGATCTGTATTAGATGATCGACTGCCCACACTGTCATCTGGCAAAACATCGAACACAGAAAAAAAATCTCAAACAGGGACAAAACCCTGCAAAACCATTGTTTACTCCTGCATCCCCCATATCCACTGCTAATTGTATATCTACCAAATCCGAGATTGCACTACAGCTGGCAAAGAGCAAATCCCCATTCCATGCTGTATTGCAGTCTTGGGCACCAGCTACTGGCATTTGTCAACCTTCTGAACTTTTTATCTTCTGAGCCTGATGTTTTGCCAGTCTACGATGTGAGCCATCAATCATTTAACAGGGACCAGAATCCGATGCTGGAATCAAAATCCATCATCATCGTCATCAACAACACCCTTTTACATTGCGTTGGTGTGTAGTGTCAACTGTTGCTATCTCTCTCTGTTCAGTGCTACTCTCCTACCTTCTTTGACAACTGGTTGCCTATTGTCTTGCCCAAGGGAGGGGTTAGGGCTTATCACATACTTTGTCATTTCAGGATTCCAGTTGGGGCACAGAATACCCCCACGGCTGGCAAATGACCACTTGGATGGTCCTTGCTTCCATGCTGGACATGCCCATTATGAAACAACAATCTGGCTCAAGTTCCATCACTACAGGATTGTTGGTTGGCAGGTGGAGAAAAAATATGCTATAAAAAAGTCACTTGCAGGCACAAATATCTTGATAGCTAACAATTGTGATAATTTCTCATATTCTCTAATTAGATCTGCATATTATTCTTTTTTATGTTACATAAATGAACATGAGTATATATTTTTCCCCTTTCCAAGTTCATCTTCTGTACCCTTTGCAAAAATAAAAATATTCCAGAAATGTTTAAAATTAAATTCAAACCTCTATATATTATTGTTTTATTTATGTTACATAAATGAATATGAGTATACACTTTCTCTGTTTTAAATTCTACACCTACTCTGTTTATAAAAGCATTACAAAAAGGGATGTAGTTGTCTATTGTCACTGTATGAAAATACAGGCATTTCAGACATACTAAGCACTTTAAGGTTAGCTACAGGCTAAGATCAAGTTTCCACATCCTAGACTGTATTTTCCTTAGTAGAAAATGATCTCCACATTTCTAGATATAAGTCATTATGTTTTCTAGATATAAGTCATTATGTTTCAGTCTTTTTTACCTTTGTGCAGCATGGCTGTGCTATTTGTTCCCCTCACTACCACCATGTTAGGTTTGTGTGGCACATTCCATTACTTTCTTTAAGAGTTTGCCCTATTGGCTCTTACAACTTGTTTGGCATTACCCAGACTCCTGTCCCACCCAGCAAGCTGTTGGTAGCTTACCTTTTTCCATCTGTTTAGAAACGTAAATCTCTAACATCAATAGCATTATTGCAGTACAGAGTGAACTCTTTCCTTGGCACAATAATCAGACAACTTTTCTACTGTTTAATGTCCATCACAGAAGAGAGCTGGATGTAGAGGAAAATTTGACACTGATAGTTGACAGAAGGAGCAATGGGAGGAGTCCATGCATCTAACAATTTCTTAGTACTTATAAAGCAATTTAATTTAGGTACTATTTGCAAATAAAAACAACACATTGTGCTTTGCCAAGATAATGTAGAAACACAAAGCACAGTGCCAGGTATAAGAGAATGAGTCACTAATACTTTTTGCAGGGAGTTTTAAAATAAGCAGTAATTTTGAGAACTTTAGGTCAAAGTGCATGGAATGAATAATGTGAATGAGATGGAAGTTGTAAAAAAATAACTGCTGGAGACACATATTGTCAGAAGAACCAAGTTTAGTAAAAAAAAATCCCTACCAGTTAATTTAACGGAAGAACAAATAAAGATAAAATAATCATTATTATTTTGTAGAGGCTTAAGATAAACTAACAGTATTTTTTTTAATTACAACAATCATTCAGTTATTTACAGATCACACAATTAGCATTATAGTAAATATGAGTGTTTCTACTTTCCTGGGAACATTAGCATCAGATGCATATCAAAGGTTAGCAGTAAAGTTATTCAATATTAGAAGAAAGGCAAGAGAATGCCCTTTGACCTTGCTAATGATCTGGAATGTATCATAAAGGAAATCCCATGGTTACTAGATGTAAAGGATGGAGATGTAGCAGTAGTATTCGTAAAATGGCTAAGGAGAGGACTGCAGCTAATGTCAGGTGACTTAAATGTTAGTGTGTGAAGTATGAGATTTGTCGGCCCTGGAGACATATTGTACTCTGTGAGGAAGATAAATAGGTGAGAAGCACTCCAAACTCCAGATAGGGAAGGGGAGTACTTTACCATGGACTTCCAGTGAAAGGTGACATATATATATATATGTATGTATATATATATATATATATATATATATATATATATATATATATATATATATATATATATATATGGAGCAGCTCTGGCATTAATGCCCTTCTAGCCTGCCACTATACCAAAACACTTGTTCCCATAATAAGTGTACAGATTGTTCTTAAAAAATAACTATACTAGTACTTGCTTTAATGTAATTGGTAGTCTGTTCCATGCATCAGCTGCTCTCTCAGAAAACAATCAATGCACTTCTCATTCCTATAGAGCCTTCTACATAGACTGTCGATGATTCTTTACAATGTTTTGATAACCCCAAACATTCCCAGAGGTAGTTGTCTCTAAATGCCCTATATACCTGAATAAGATCTCTTCTTAGATATCTATAAGAGACACTGTACAAGTTCAAATATTTCAGTCTTTTATGTTTGTCTTTTTGACCTTTTCCAGTTAGGGGTCGCCACAGCAGAACTCCGGTCCGCTAATGATTGGCAGTCGATTTTTTTTTTTATGGTGCCGAGTTACCAGCTCAACGCCCAACCTTCAGTGAAGGCATGCCCATTCACACATGTCTTTTGGAGGCAACTTGACCGCAGGGAGGACATGCAAATGCCACACAGAAGGCACTCCGGCCAAGAATCAAACAGGAGAAACTCTTGCTGCAAGGCAACAATGCTACCACTGTACCACCATGGGTGAAATATTCCAGTCTTTTATAATAACTTAAATTTTCGCATCCATGGATGCCCTTGGTATATTTCTACTGTACTCTTTCTAGTTTACTCACACTTGTTTTCTTATAAAGTTTTCATATTGTTATTCCATACTCAAGTTTGGGTCTAATGTGACTAGCATACAAGGACTTCACCATTTCTGATTTCCTAGACTTTATAAATCTTTTTTAAACAACCTTTAGTTTTATAAGCAAGCAGTAGTGCTAGACATTAACACCCACCCAGGAGTGTTATGAGGCCCAACACCACAGGCAAAGGGCCTCTACACCACTGGAAGGGCATTAATTACATATTAACACACACCCTGCTGGGCATTATTGTGCTTAGAAAATGGACTGCTAGGGGCTATATTTGAAAAAAAATGGATTTCAATATTTTTTTTAATTTCTTTTAATTAATTTTTATAATAGTTTTGACAAAAATAGTCCCTTATTTAATTATTTATTTATAGAACATTATTATTATTTTCTAATAACATTTTATTGAAAAATTCTAAATTATGAAAACTAATATTTTAATGAGAACAATTAAATGCATATATTTAGCAATGTAATATTCATTTTTCTTTGTTTTCTATAGCACAAAATGTTATAGGTGCATTGCTTACAGATTTTGTGCTTTTTCTTCACTATTGGTTGTTTTCATGGTTTTTTTTTTTTTTTTTTTTGTTTCTGTTGTGTTGTTTCTTCTGTTGGTAACAGTGTATTGTTCCATTGCTTTTTGTTTTCATTTGTTGGTGTCTAGTAGTTTATAAGGCTTGCTTCTGACGTGTTCATTTATTTATGTTATTTCTCTTGGCGTCAGTCCTGCTTCTGCAAGGATTTGTATAGCAGTCGCCCATATACTATGGTTGCTATATCTTCTTAAAAGATTTTCTAAGTCACTTATCTGTGGCATCATGTTTCCTAGGTAATTTGTTTTCCCCGTAGGTTCTCTGGTGTACCAGCAAGTATGAAGATCAAGACGATGTTCTGGTATTTTCTTTGGATATAAGAATAATGCTGGTTATGTATTTGTTAATTTTGTTATGCATTTCTGATATGATGCTACTGTGCATAATGGATTGTCTTTTTGTTCATATATTTGACCTCTGTATCATTGTTTGTTAGTTTTAGTTGTTTTTTTTGGTTTTTAGTTTCTTCATTCATTGTTAGTGTCAAATATTTTGTTCCTGTGGAATCTGATAGTATTGTGAAGCATTCTGATGTCAGCTGTCTTTGTCTTTTTCTCCCTCTTTGTGCCTTGTAAAGCTATAAATGGCACCAGAGCTTTGTGACAAGACCTAGAGGTGTGTTTAGTGACAGTGTTTTGCAGTCTTTTATTTTTTTTTGTATGTTTTGTTTTGAAATTGCAGGATGATGACTTGCATCATCTTGGTTTTCTTAGTTTTTTATCATGGAGTGTAGCATATTGTTTGATGTTTTGAATATGGGTTTGTTAAAATGTTTATGTTTCTGTTATTATTTGTATCTTTTAAGGCTCTATTTAATTCAGCTCTTAATGATATATAGCTCTGCATTGAATATTCTTTGGCACTGGTTACTTTTACTTCAGGGTAAAATAATTTTATGAGGTCATCATTTTTTTTGTATGCTGTCAGTTTTTACGTTTATTTCTATCTTTCCATGTTGATCCCATTCGTATAATGTAGATACTGTCCATTTGTATTTTGTAAGTATTTTCTTCTTTACTGTAGTGTTCTATTTCTTTTGGTTGTTTGTCTGTTACTGTTCTGAATCTGTTATGAGTTGTACTGTCAGAAGAAGTTGATGAAGTGGATTGTTGATTGTTTTCATTTTGGCTTGCCTGAGTTATTTGAGGTTGTGGCTTTCTTGTTACCTTTGTTTCATTGTTTGGTGCTGCTTCTGATGTTTCTTGGGTGCCTTCTGTAATTTTTTGCACTTTTCTGTTTAAATCAGAGTATTAATGGTATTGTTTATATTTTCCGTAGCTGATTCTTCTTGTGTTTCTTTATCTCCGTTGTTTGTAGAATAGGCTGTTCTTTCTTGGTTTTCTTCTGTGTAGCCTGTATATGTTCTTTTAGTTCCTTTCTTATTAATATATTCTAGTAGTTTATTTAAGTCAGTTGAATCAAATAGCTGAAATGATATACCAAATGGGTTTGACATTTTTTTTCTGCTAGTTTCATTTTTTTTTCTGTCAGCTCTTTCTTCTGTTATATCTGTTGTGTAGTGTGCTAGTCTGATCTGTGTTGCTAGGTTATGAGGTCATGTGACCATCTATTTTATGTATTTTTTGGTTGGCTGCTTAATATTTTATGTAAGTATATGTAGATAAAGATTAATGGTGATTTGTTCCAGTGGTGTTTATGTATTCTTGAAGGTATTTGTTACTGTAAGGTTTGGCCACTAAGTGTCACTGTGTATATTTCTTTGGATTGTTTGAATTGGTTTTGGTCTTAGCTTAGATACTAATTATTTAGAAGACTTATTCACGGATGCTTATCTGGTGTTATTATTGAAAGTTAGTTTATATTATAATAGCGAAGAACGAGGGTTCAGAAATAGGGATAAACTTTTAATATTGCTGTTATAAAGTTAGAAAGTTGTTATAACAAGATATTTTGCATCATTTTTCTGAAAGATACAAAGCTTGTTACTCATGTTTGTTTTATTTTGTGAATTCAGTGATTGATGACTTGCTAGAACTACTAAACTTTATGGGGAAGAGCAACTGTATGAGAGACTGTGTGAAAATGAAAACAGTTGAGTACTTTAGTAGTTTCTAATGTTATGGGCAAATATTTACGTATAGTAAATTGTACTTGTTTTCTGTTTTTTAAACTATAAATGCTTAGTTAAGTAGTAGTATTGCACATAGCAGTATAGGTTTTAGTTGGATTATTAACTAATATAGGAAAGACGTTTTGGTTAATCTCACTAAATACCAAACTGTTTTTAGTGAAAGAAAAAAAAATGGTGACCGTTTATTTTTTACAGTCCGAGTTTCACTGCGCTTAAAGCGCTGTTGTGAAGCATCATACTTGTTTTTAGTGGGCATTACTTCTACATTATCTACAATACTGGAGAACATTTGTTCTCCAATAGGATGTTAGTATTGGAAATGTCCATTTTTTAAACATCATTAACTAGTTGGTTGATATGAATAGAAAAACCCAATGTTGGATCTACCCATATACCTAGGTCCTTATATGAATCTACAGTTTCAGTCACTGTGTTCTATATTAAATATTCACTTTTCAGTTTATGTCTCTAAAATCTCAAATGCTAAGCTTTTGATGTATTTATCAGCATATTATTCTCCTGTGCCCAAATGGTCAATTTAGCCAAGTTTTTTTGTAGACATGCCTTACCTGTAACATATGTAATCAGTTTACCCAATTTCAAGTCATCTGCATATAGACTGTTGAACACCTCAGATGAAAAAGTTAGGTATGAAAGATATAATCTAAAGTAAGGGCCTAGGACAGAGTCCTGTGGAATACCCTGACTGTAACCAAGAATTTCACTTGCTCAATTGCTATATGATACTTGCCATGTCCTATTTGTAGGGCATGCAGCTATCCATCTTATCAAAAGCACCTTGATACATAGTTGTTCTAATTTGTTAATCAGTGTTTTGTGTATGACTCTGTCAAATGCTGAAGTTAAATCTATGTAAATTACATCACAGCACATTTTTCATTCATAGCTGTTATTATATTGTTATAAAACATCATGCTACAGGTGGTAATAGATCTATTCTCAACATATAAGTTCATAGATTCATAGGTGTGTACTAGGCCAATGGCCCTGGAGCTTTTACAAGCCTAATACATAGAAGTGCTGTGGCATCATGCCACCATTAGTTCCCAGTGTCTCTATCAAGTACAGCCACTGGAGTCATCCCCGGGGTGAACTTTCTATTTCCCATCCACTCATCAAGATTTCTCTTGAAAAGGGCCAGTGAGGTGCTCTGCTTGAAATGTATGGGAAGTCTATTCCAGAGCATGGGGAGTCTCTGGGTTATGAACCTGCCCCACCAGCATGCTCTGTTGATTGTGGTAATGAGGTTGAGGTCACTGGAGGATGTGGTTCAGAGGGACTGGGATTTCTTTAGGTGTAACATTTCTAACAGGGCTGGGTCAGACATGGCTTTGTAAGTCAAGCAGAGATCGCCTCTTAATAGACCATATGAGACAGAAAAAAGCTGGAGTTTTTTTAGTCTGTCCATGTAGGGCTTGTGTTTAAGGCCTAGGATCCCCTTTGTGAGGTACTTTTGTGGCCTTTCCAGCTGTTGTAGGTGTATAGTGAGGTACATGTCAAATGGGGCAATGTACTTGATGGCTGGCCTAATGAGGGAGGAGTAGAGAAAGATGATGACCTCTTTCTTCCTGGATGCAAAACCCTTGGTAATGAGATGTGCCACAAAGAAGGACTTTCTGACCACAGTGGCAATGTGGTTGTTGAAGGAGAGGTTGCTGTCAACCTGTGTCCCCAGATCTCTTATAATGCTCATCAATATCAGTGTTCAGTGGGCTACCATCAACATGGTAATTAATGGGAAATGCGTTTTTCCCAAAGGGAATGATGACGCATTTTTTGGCATTAAGCTTAAGGCCGAGCTTTTGACACCAGTCATTGGTCTCAGTGAGGCCTTTCTGTAGGATGTCTACATCACTTGGAGAGTTAATAATGGCTCCAAACTTGCAATTGTCAGTAAACTTGGTCAGCCAGAGTCTCTCCATGTTGGCCTGGACTTCTGAGAAGTAGATGCCAAACAGGAGAGGACCCAGGAATGATCCCTGTGGGACTCCACTTGTGAATGGTCTGCAGCCTGACTTTTAGTCTGCTACTTTCACACTGTGGGTTCTATCTGTGAGCCAATTTGCAACTCCCCTAGTCATATAGGGGTTGATGCCAAGTTTGGTGAGTCTATCAATAATTCCTGAGTGGGGAATGGTATCAAAGGCCTTGGCCAGATTGAGGTAGGCTGTATGAACTGCCTTGCCCTCATTCACAGCTCTGATGACTGACTCAAAGAAGTCAACCAGGTTGAGCAGGCATGATCTACCCTTCACAAAACCAAATTGTGTGGGATCCAGAGTTTGGAGATTCCCCTATATGCTTGTTAATTAGGTCCATGATGATGCTCTCCATAGCCTTACATATTGTTGGGTCCCATGGAAGCTGTATTCTTGGCCTTGGATGATGCAGCTTTAACCTGTGCTGCAGTAATGCTGGGTGCCTGGCATTCTTCTGGTATTGTGATTGGTCCTTTGGGGGGGAGAGGGGGTTAAAGTTGGCACTGAATCTGTCATCCAGTATGTTGGCAATATCTGTTGGCTCAGTATATGAGGTACCATTGTGCAGGAACTCAGAGCAAATCTGGGTATTGCCATGAATATTCTTTATATAACTGTAGAAGGCTTTGTGGTTGTTTTTATTGTATGCCGCAATTCTTCCTTCATAGCTAGCTTTAGAGGTTTTGATGAGAGATCTCAACTTTTTGTTGAGGCTAATAAGGGAGCTTTTCCAGTCTTGGGACTTCACCTTTTTCTGCAACAGTTCCTTCCTTCTGTTGTAGAGTTTGTTAATGGCAGGGAACCACCAGATTGGCTTCCTTTGTTTGGAGGAGAGCGTCTTGGTTCTGTTGGGTATGGCTAGTTCCATGCATTTATGTACATGTTCGTACAGTGCATTGGTGTCTGATTTGGCGGTCATGCACCTATTTTCCATTTGCATGGGTGCCATGAAGTTAGCCACCTCTGGTTGTAGGAGCCCAGACTCAGCTTTGGAGAAATTTGTCATGGTGGTTACCTTTGTGTGTGGTGTGGGTGAGATCTTCTATTTTTTCCCTGCAAGCATAACACTATTTGATATTCATGTTCTTCTCTGAAACAGTAAGTATCAGTTCCTCTAATAATTGTTTCTCCAATTACAAGAATATATTTTCTGACAAGATCTGAAGAATCTTTCACATTTAATACAGTAATATCTGCTCTATCAGTTGTTACAAAGGAATGATCTCCATCACCATCAGTCTTATTAATCCCACTGTTTTCATTGCGTATTAAATTTGTAAGCATACAATTCTCATCCAGCTGGCTTTGTACATCCACAGCTTGAGCCATGTTGTCAACAACTGTCTCTCTCACCTTTTTTTCTTACAGTAATGTTCTTCAATCCTTTCAAGTTCAGTTTTGATTTCTTCTTTTTTACCAGCCCTTGCCTCTTTTTTCTACCTTCTGTTTTGGAAAATGATGCCTTTTTCTGTGGACTGAAGGTTTTCTGACCAAAGAATATTATCATTCCCTGTAATCTGTGTGTTATATAACAAAGTTGTGTCCTTTTTAGTACATATTTTCTTTACTTTAAAGACATTTTTCAGTTTCTTTTCCTTTTTTTTTTTCACTTGTTGTGAACTTCTTCCTTTCTTTCATTTTTGTTTCCTTCTAAACACTCTGAATCCTCAGATTGCTGAATACTTGCACCCAGAATTCCAAAGTTGTCAGGAGCATCGTCTTGTTTCATAGATGTTGAATGATCTTTATAGACAATAGACACATCAGTTCCTAAATGTGTTCTATTTGCTCTTTGCTTAAAGTGATTTATCTCACCAGTGCAGTCATTACTATATGTAACAACAGTTCTCCAAGCCATGCCAGTTACACAAGTGCAGTTATCATCAGTACGTCGAGCTGTACTTCTAATAATGGTAAGCAAATCATCCAGCTTTGGACATGAATAAAACACCAGTATGATCAGGGGTTACCTTTAAATATGCATAGCATTTATTACACTGTACAAGATATCTGTGCTTTAGCAAATCATTAATTGCATACTCATTTAAGGAATCCATATTCAGCTTCAGACTAATAAAATATTATAAAAGAAAAGAATAATCAAACTCAGTAACCACAGAATTCAAAGAGAACTTAAATCAACTTCTGTGAGAAAAATCAGATAAGCAGCATACAACTAAATACTAAAGTGAGTACAGTAAAGTGGTTGTTCTGACCGTACATATTCTGAAAGTCAGACAAAAGCTTTATTTTCTTTATGGTGTGCAGTCACACTTCTTTTTAACAGTAAAGATCAATAAATCACAAACCAAAATAGGATTGGTTAGATAAGCTCTGGATTGTCCTCACTGCAGTCTGAGTGAATATATAGCTGACTAGGCCCATTGGGACAGTTATGCTTAAAACTTTTCTAACAACCAACAGGGAAAATTAAAGGTAAATCAACAAAATATAAAGCAAAGTAAATATTCTTGTCTACAAGCTATCCATTCCTTCCTACAAAGAGTGAAAAACAGTGTTAAAAATAAAATATAAATTTAAACAAAACTTCTCTTACCACTCAACTCCACAGTAATTCACAAACCAAGATAGGATTGTTTAGATAAGCTCTAGATTGTTCTCTTTCCAGTCCGTGTGAATTTAGAGCTGACTAGACCCCTTGGGATGGCTAATTGTCTGTCTAAAACCTATCCCTTTCTAACAACTAACAATGAAAAGTAAAGGTAAAAACAACAAAATATAAATCAAAGTAAAGGTTCTTTTCTCCAAGCTATCCCTTCCTTCGTATGAACAGTGAAAAACAATGGTAAACAATAAAATATAAATTCACATAAAACATGTCTTATCAGTCAACTCCATTGTAAATCACAAACCAAGATAGGATTATTTAGATAAGCTCTGGATTGTTCTCTCTGCAGTCTGTGTGAATTTATAGCTGACTAGGCCCCATTGGGATGGCTAGAGCTAGCCTGTCTAAAACATATCCCTTTCTAAAAACCAACAGTGACAATTAAGGGTAAAACAACAAAATACAAATCAAAGTAAATATTCTTTTCTCCAAGCTATCACTTCCTTTCTACAAACAGTGAAAAATAGTGGTGAAAAATAAAATATAAATTCAAATAAAACTTCTGTTACCAGGCAACTCCACAGTAAATCACAAACCAAGATAAGATTGTTTAGATAAGCTCATTGATGTGTTAGGAATGTATAAGTGTGATACTGGTATTTTCATACACCAATGTGTTCAAAGTAAGTCTCATTATATAGTGGGAATTTATATGTCGCATATGCAAAGCCAGAAACAATATGGAGATAGTGGTCTAAAGTTAGGGATAATTTTTAAGTATTATCCAAACTCACTTATAAAGTTAATAGAACATTAAGTTTTGCATCAACTTAAATTCTTTGATGAAAAACAATTATGGAAGAGTAATGTCTGGTATTACTGACTGACTGTAATCCACAATGATTTACCAGGAAATAAAAAAAAAACATCAAAAATTTACAAGGAAAACAGGCAGAAACGTGATGCAAAATCAGGAATGCTCTGCAAAATAAGAGAGGTAAAAGCAATGCTTCCATGACATCTGTCTCAAAGGAATTTAGCAGAAATGTCATTCAAATTGCATTATTACACTCTATTAAGACTCTTCAAAAATGTATAAATTAGGGTCTAAAACATTTACTTGTATGCTTATTTTTAAGATTTCACATTATACAGACCTGATATATACAAACCTGTGCTATGAAAAGAGGTGAATTACAGCCCAGAAATTTAGAGATCTTTCTGATGTGATACTGATTTAATTGGTTATAATATAGGTAGAAAACTGATATGACTTCTGAAAAAAAAAATGTGCAAGTAATATGACATAATGATATCTTAAAATTTTATGTCAGTACACTTCTGTGTGTACTTTCTTAACTAATGATTATAGTTCTGCCTTTCTTATCACAATAAATGTTTTGTACATACAGACCTTTATCAACAGGCAGTGGTAATTTGATGAAAGAGAAAACTGCAGTGCAATTCCCTTCAAAAACAATTGCATGAAATAGTGCAAGATAAATATGCATCTCAAATTGAATTAGCCAGTTCCATATGTACAGATAACCTATAGGGAATGTGCCTTATTGAGAGAAAAATCTCCCTTTGTGCATTTCCTTAGATGGCAGGCCATTCAGCAACCCTATGGGGATATCTTTGTTCTTCCTGAGACTATGCTGGCATGCTATACATTACTGCTAGCGTTAAGTGATGTAAAGGCAAATAAAATTGTACAACATCATAATATATTGTGAAAAGTTCCTTCCATTTCAGTCAAAAATGTCATATCCAAGAAACTATCCTGAAATGAAGTCACTAATTTGGCTTAATGCAACTTTTATTTTTGTTAGAAGTATGGCAGAAGATTTAGTAGGATTTCTGTTGACATTCATAACATTAAACACTAATGAAGAACTACAGGAGCTGTCAGAGAACAGAAAGGCAGGCTGCATTTTGAACAATGTCGGTGTCATTAGTCATCATATCCAGAAATCTTCACTTTGTATTAATATGTGACGGCAGAATGATTTAATGTCATAGGCAAAATGTGGTTCTAAAAGACTTCCTAATGCATATATACAAGAACTATTTCATAACAACATCTGTCCTAAATCATCTGGATTACAAACATAGTGCATCTTGAGACATGGTTAGACATTAGTAAAATGATTAATGTATCCTAGCTTAACTTGATGTGAATCTAACTATAATTTTTTTTCTCCTTCATGGTTTATCTCTCAGATATTCACCTCCTTCCAAATTAATTAATGAATTGATTAAAAATAAAGGGTTCTTTTAATTTTAGGTGCACCAGGCCTGCCTTACAAATTCCTTGGATATGGTGGCTGTCTGGGTCATAAGGAGTTAGCTCTGTCTAGTAAAAAAAATAGAGAGGGATGGGGGGGGTGAGTGAAAGAGATAGAGATGATCTCCCTTGAATGAAAAAGTACTGATTCATCTATAAAAAGGCATTTTTGTCTAAATATATATGTATCTATGCAGCTTTATTCAGTATAAAGAAATACAGCTGAAATATGCATCAGGCTTTCCCAGAAGTGTTTGGATGTGTGAGATTTTATTTATTTAAGTGTGAGTGTTTCAGAGGTCTTAAACTGGGGCACATTGCTTTGAATTGTGTAATGAGGAGTTATATTTAGGGTGGACAGAAGAATACACTCAAGTCCCAGGCTAGAGTATGTTCCTGTTGTGTTCATTGGGGAAAATTGTGGAATATTCCTCCTGTTTAGGTGGCAGTCTCACATTGGAGTCAGTAATGACGATTGCAGCTCCTTAGCTACTGACCCAGGAAAGTAGGAGATGTCACATTATTTGGTGGCAGTAGAGTGGGATATTATTTGGATGTCACAAGTGTCTAAAATTAGATTGAGGTAAGGGGGCTGACCTCATCTTGTCCTACCTAGATTAGTATCTAAAATTAGATTGAGGTAAAGGGTTTGACCTCATCTTATCCTACCTAGATTAGCATATAAAATTAGACTGATATAAGGGGTTTGGCGTCACCTTGTCCTACCTAGATTAGCATATAATTTTAGACTGCGGTAAGGGTTTGACCTCATTTTATCCTACACGGATGAGCATCTAAAATTAGACTAAGGTAAATGGTTTGGCCTCACCTTGTCCCATCGAGATTAGCATCTAAAATTAGACTAAGGTAAAGGGTTTGACCTCACCTTGTTCTACCTAGATTAGCATCTAAAATTAGACTGAGGTAAGGGGTTTGGCCTCACCTTGTACTACCTAGGTCTTAAGTCTACTATCTACATTTCTCATTAAGATTATTTCCTAAGTTGTACCAAGTATAGGTCTTAGGGTAGCAGAATATTTATTAGGGCTTTTTTATCATCCAGGCAAAAGAATTCTTGTAACATATGAGAGAAAGGGTGAGGAAGAGGGCCTTAGTGGTCATGAATCGAACAGAGGGTCCTCTTCACTCCCCCACACACACACACTCAGAGTATATCTTGGCTGAAATTCATGCAAGTCTTATCTCATTTGTTATATTTGTGGAAAGGTTCCCCCAAACTTGTGTCAAAACCCTGTACCATAGGGGCTGTACTGTGGAGATGACTTGCATTTTTAAGTCCCCTTTGGATTATGTTTCTTTGATGAAACTGCATTTAGCTTAGCTGATCAGGTTTAAAGAAAAGATTTGTAGGATTTATTCCTGAGGGACTCAGAAAAGGGGCTATCTTTGGAATAATGAGCTCCCTGGTGGTCTGTTTTCATCTCAATGACACGTGACTCATTTAAGATGATGGTTTATAGTGATGTGATTAAGACAACTTATAAATGCATTATTCACTGATGGTGCTATATACTGGCACAACTAAGATTAAACCCTGGACATCTGATATTCTGTTGGAGATGCAGGATATATGACGCCAATCATTTTTACATGTATCAGATTATCCCCTCAGTACACTACTTGCAGACTCTTACTACAAGTCCTATTTCAGAGGTGGCACGCAGTGTCATTTCTTTCTCTCTCTCTCTCTCTCTCTCTCTCTCTCCCTCTCTCTCTACATTTTTGTTTAGGACTGCTGTGCACTCAGTTAGTCTCTCTATGATTTGAATTCTTTCACTTTTTTACTGAACATGCACCTAAATCATTGCCTATTATAAACTGGCAGTACCCAGTAGAGGAAGTGGAATTCTGTAAAAAATGGACATTTTGTCAAGAAAGTTGTAGTAGCCTT
The DNA here is from genome assembly GCF_019279795.1 of Protopterus annectens. Taxonomy (NCBI): domain Eukaryota; kingdom Metazoa; phylum Chordata; order Ceratodontiformes; family Protopteridae; genus Protopterus; species Protopterus annectens. Next base: position 632,878,858 of record NC_056725.1, on the reverse strand, counting down.
TTTATACTCAGAATACAACATACCTCATTATGATTTGGTTGCAAGCTTCACAACTGTAAAGTAGAAGTCTGTTACAGGTGAACCCAACAAGGGACTGAAATGCATGCTTTTGGCCATCATGATGGTCTTGTATTTGCTTTTTATTACAGCTGACTCATATTACTTGTGCGATGGATGCAAATGAGTGGAGAAATGAGGGTGTCAGCCCATCTTTGTTATTTTGATATTGCTTATACTTCCAAACAAAACTATAAATAAGAGGTTAACTCAATGAGTATACTGTATCTTAGGTATGAGGTGAGAGGCTGGGTCTATAACCCTTAGAAATTGTGGCAGTACTGAATGAAGAGGAGACTAGCGTGGAGTTTCTGCAACATATCTCTTTGTAAAATAAAGAGTTATAGTTATGAGGGAAGCTAGATATTGTTGAGCACTGAATGGATTTCTTTTGGTCTGCAAGGAAATTACCAGAATCTCCTGTGATTCTGAAAATTTTCTCTGAAGGCATGTGTTCACACTGCTGTTTCTGAGCTGCAATGCAATAGCAACTTGATTTGCTCATGGAAACTGTCTCAACAAGTAATCTGCAAAAACTATTTATTTTCTTGTCTTCATCAACCTGTTTGAGAATGTTTAACTCGGTCATTTGTATTCTTTTTGGTTGCTTATGAAGATTTGAAATTTTTTTGTAATATGATTTTTATTACAATTTCCAATATACAATACAGATAAAGATAAAAGAAGAACAAACAAGAAGAGAAAAACTTTGCATTCACTTACAATATTTGCATGTTGTCAAATACAGTAAATGATAAACATCAGGAAAAATGTCTTACATTTACTAAACGAATACTTACAATTGAACATAAGATCATAAAAGGAAGTATTTGAAATTGCACATACTGAATTATCTCATAAGAGAACATGTACCCATATATCTAAAATCTATTATAATTAACTATATACATTATATACACTCGGTTGTCACTAATGAAAGCTGGTCAACATAGAGAAATTGGGTATTACTACTACCAGTAGGGGTAGAGGGTGTGGTGATAAATATTTATTATGTCCCTTAGTGGATTGGTTGGAGATTAACATCCTCATCTGGAAAAGTTAAAACAGAGGGTGTAGCGTATTTAGAAGGAGAATACGTAAGTGAGGAGGAGAGAGAGGGAAAAAGCAAAGGAAAAGAAAGGAGAAAAAGTTAAAAATAAGTGAGGGTCTAGTTAAGAGCTTCTACAAGGTTACTCCAGTATTTCTGGAAGTACTTTATTTTCTTTTTGTTTATTGTACTTAGTTTGTTCGCCATAACATATTTGGTAGTCATAGTTTTAAACTCTTTGTAAGATGTTTTAGATCTGTCTAGCCAGTTAAGTGTAATATACATTTAGAGTAATGCGCATAGTTTTACAGTAATATGTTTAGACTCAGGGTTGTAGGAACTAGCAAAGATATTCAAAATTGCCATTTCTCATGAAAGGGTGGACTTCATGTATCCCATTTTCTCGAGTTGAGCTCTTAAAGAGCACCACAGTTTGTAGATGTTTTTACAGGACCAAAATATATGTAAAGTATCGGCTACTGAATTAGGACAAGTAGGGCAAAGAGGTGAGATGTTTGGATTAATTTTAGTCAGAAATAAAGGCATATGATAAGCATTGTTGTTTATCATAAACTGAGTATAGGTTAATGTTTTAAAGGGAGTTAGTTTTAGTGTTATGTCAATCGCCTCAAGTTTTTGGTCAAGAGTTATTTCCTTGTTTTGACTCTCCCAATACTTAGAATATAGAATTTTGTCATGGTATTTTATTTTTGTTATTAAGCTGTAAGCGTTTAAGAGCATGTTAGACCTTAATGAAAGCTGAGTTATTAATTGTTGATAAAGCTGAACATCTAATGGCGTCACTTTGATCTTATCTGTAAACAGGGTTACTAGGTATAATATTTGTTTGACAATTATGTAATATTTTTTGTTGACTGTCAAAGATGTTATAATAGATTCAAATGGGAGATCTTTAATTTAAAAAAGTCCCAAAACTATACAATTCTTTATGAGAGAAAATTTATCTAGAGTTAACATGTTGTTGTTTAATTTGAAGTTAGGATTTAAGTGATTTGGTTGAGCCATCATTAAGGATTTTTTTTAAGTCTAGAGATGTTATAAGCTTTTAAAACCCTACAATACTTTTTATTAATGTAGGGTGAATCTTAATGTCTTTGAGAGTTTTGGTATTAAGGAAAATGGATGCTTTAGGGTTGAGCTATTAGGTGTGAATGGTAAATTTTTATCTATAGAGGATTCCAAACTTTATTTAAAGGATCATAGTTAGTTATGTGTATAGTACAACTGGCATTTATTATATAATAGTATGTTAGGAAGCCAGGGAGGCACATGCCTCCTTTTTCTTTGGGAAGGGTTAGTCTACAATAGCTGATCCTAGTGTTCTTGAGGTGCCATATAAATTTCCCTAGTGTAGTTTCCATTTTCGAGAAAAAGCTGTTTGGAATGTTCTAGTTGAGGGCATAGAAATGGAAAAGAAATTTAGGGAGGGTATTCATTTTTATAATAGCTGTCTTGAGGAGGGGGAGATTCAAGTTTTTCCATTTTGAGAGATCTTCCATGACTATAGACCACGTTTTATAAAGATTATTTTTATTTAGTTCCTGTTGGGGATGGGTGAAAGTTATACTAAATATTTGAGTGAATAATTAACTTTGATCTTTGTTTCTGGTATGAAGAATTATTTGTGTCCAAGGGGATTTAGTGGATAAATTATTGATTTATTTGGGTTGATGGCATAATTTGAGATTAGTGAAAACTTGTCGATGGTGCTTAGGATCTTTTCTAGGTCAGTTGAGGGAAACTCAAAGTAAATATTTAAATCATCTGCAAAGGCAGTATATTTCACTGGAACTTTGGAGATGTAAACAGAGTTTTGAAATGTTTTTTGACTTAGTTTCAACAGAAGGACTTCAAGATAGGGGTTAAATAAGTAGGGTGAGAGCGGGCACCCTTGCCTTGTACCATTTATTATTTGAATTGGGTTTGAATTCTTTTTATTTATATTTAATGTGGTGAATGCCTTGTTGTAAAAGGTTGTGACCATGTTGATATACTCATCAGGGAAGGCAAAGCACTTCATAATCTTGAAAAGAAAGTGTAAGTTTACCCTATCGAAGGCTTTTTGAGTATCTACTGAGAGTGCATATTTGGGGGATTTGTCATTCATTGTCATGTTGGTTATGGCTTCTATGGTCAGAGTGTTATCCCACACATGTCTATTATTCATGAATCCTAATTGGTCATATGATATGATGTGTGGTAGCATATTTTTTAGTCTATATGCAAGAATTGATTACAGAATTTTTATGTCTAGATTGATTAGGGCGATTGGACGGTAGTCATTTGGGTTGAAATGAATGGCATTAGGTTTTTGTATAAAAATAGTCTTGGAATTATTTATGTATAAATATGAGATGCCAAATTGGATTATATAATTGTAGACTTTGAGTAAAAGGGGAGCTAAGAGTTGCTACAAGGATTTATAAAATTCCACAACATATCCGTCTGAACCTGGGGCTTTTCCTGGTTTCAGTTTGTTTATGACTAGGATAATTTTGTCAATGGATATAGGTGCCTTGAGAGATTGCCTATGGGTGTCATTTAGTGTTGAGGATTGTAAGTCATCAAATAAAATATTAGTGAGGACCACCCTATCGAGTTCTTGAGGTCCATAAACTTCTTTGTATACCCCTTTAAAGACATGAATGATTTCCTTGTCCGTGAAAAAGGACTTGCCTTTATGGTTAATTTGTTTTATTCTAATAAATGGGGGGTTGATATTTATTATTCTGGCCAGAAGCCTAGAAGGGGTTTGGGCCCATTCAGCATATCTATGAAGGAGTCTGAGTTCCATGTGAGAGCATTGTTTTAGATGGACTTCATGTAGTTGTTTTTCCAGGGAAATCATCTGTTTTTCAACATCTATAGAAGACTTAGTTTGCAGTTCTGACTCTAGTCTTTTTAGTTCAACTTCTAATATTGATACATGTGATTTAACTTGTTTTTTGATTAGAGATGCTTTTTGAATAAGGATAACTCTGAGTATAGCCTTAGCTGCAGCCCAATGGACATCATGGGGAATGTCTGAATTATCAAAGGAATTTGTTGTGTGGGATAAGAATTCCTGAACTTCTTGACAGAGATTCTTATTATTTAGGAGATTTGAGTTAAAGGAACAGTTTGATCAGCTTTGGTCATCGGGGTTGGGTCTAGCAGTATTTATTTTAAGATTAATTTTGGCATGATCGGAGAGAGTTCTAGGGTTGCTACTGTAAATTATTTCATAAGATGAGAAAAATGTTGAGATTAGGAAAAAGTCTATCCTAGACCAAGATTTATGATATGCTGAAAAAAAATGTATATTTACTAATTGAAGGGTTCTCTCTGAAAGATTCAAATGGATCATACAGATTAAAGTAATCTTTTAAATCACCTAATTGGTAAGACCTACCAGTTGTTTGTTAGCTTTGCATGCCCTGTCAAGTTCAGGTCTGTTAGTCATGTCCAGTCCTCACCCAGGATCAGTAGATGGTTATGAAATTTTTCAAGGAGTGAATAAATTTCATATAAGAAAGAGGACTGGTATATACAAGGCCCATAAACATTTAATATAAAGATTTCTTTATTGCAGAAGGGAATAGAGAATGTTAGGTAGCACCACCTTCCATTAGGATCCCACCCACTTGCTATTAATGAGCCTTTAAAAGAGTTTTTAACAGTTATGGCGACTCCTTTAGAATCCGTGCAGTTGCCAGCAGCTATTATTTGTTTAATCCATTTCTTTTTGGCATCCTTTTCCCATTGTTCTTTTGTCCTGTGAGTTTCTTGAATAAGAGTTATCTCGAAGGTGGATTTGTATGTTAAATGTAACACACGGCTCTTTTTCTTATTATTTTGTAAACCCTTGACATTCCATGATTCCAACGATACCATTAGGGAGTTATTTTGTAATCCGATAGTTCTTACTAAAGTTATATAGTGTGAAAAGAGAAGGCATGATTGAATTATAGAGGAATATTTAACCAAGGTAGCAGTAGTTAAGAGCGCTTTTAGATAGGACAAATAAATAGTAATAGTAAGAGACAGTGACAACCCCCCCCCTTTCAGACCCCCCCATGCTTACCCACATCCTACTACTATCTGAAAGAGATAAAAGAAAACTATTTGCAGATCTAACTATTATACAAACATTTTCAATTGTTCCAAGATCCATCTGACTACACACACTAAAACTTCCTGCTCTATGTTAACTAATACTGATTAAAGCAGAATGTAAGCATTCACATGCACTAGCTCAGTAGAAGGGAGTAACATAATCTTCTTAATATTGATGGTTGAGGTATTTTAAAGAAAATTTTAAAAGCTGTCATATTTAGTAGCAGAGTATTAATTTTTCCAATACCCAGTGGATGACAACTTCATTTAGAGCACATGATAGACAAGTATACCGTTATGGTTCCTGACTATACATTTAAACAGTTTACTTATATTAATTGTTAGATACTATTACAAATTGTTGACTTTGACATATCAGTAGGTATACCATGAAGGTTGAACTGTAAATTGTACACAGATTAATAGGGTATAGAACACTTTTGGAAAGATTTATAACAGTCCTATAACCTTTCCATAGTGAGAGGTTATTATAACATGGCCAAGTTGTGGTTTCTACGGACAAAGAAAAGAAGAGATGGATCCCAGGGTGATTAGAGAGCTTCCAACAGCACTCTTTACACAACACTTCATGAGCTGTAGAATTTTCAATTTGGCAAAACTTATGTACTAGGCAACATATAATTGATATAGTGCCACAGATAGCAAAAAGATAGCTCATTTTTACTACAACTCCATGTAACTGCCTATTTAGGATTTGACTGGAAGTTTACATATAACTAAAATATAAAATATTATCCCCTTATAGATGTGTCTATGCGTGCGTATGCATGTGTGTTTCTATTTGTGTGTGAGTGAATCTGTATGTGCACGTATGTGCGTGTGTGTATATAAGGGTCTGTATGTAAATAAATATATATATATATATATATATATATATATATATTTGTAAACATATAGTTGCAGAACCACACATTTAACTATATAGATCCACACCTACATAATTAAAATAACTCAAGTATATAAGTAAAATGGGATGAAAAGGGACTGTGGACTTGCCACTGCTATGCATGATATCGGCACAGAATTGCCAAGGTTATTACACAACAAGACTTGGAACTAGAACTGTGGTAAAACAATCAGTAATGGATGGGGGAAGCAGGTAGCCTGATGCAAACATCCTGGGCAGTTACAGCTGAAGAAAATGCTATCTCATCCTACTACTTGTATATGTAAACTGCTTAGTTTGTTCAGTCTCCCTGGTTGAGTGTTAAGCTGATCAATAAATTATCTTGTTATTCTGTCAGGTATAAGAGTTAACTAGGATGCCATATTAGAAATGAGCATAGCTGTCTTATTTATGAAGAAATTAAAATGGTCTGGACGTGAAAGTGGCTCACAGCAGTACATTGCAGAACTGGAGAAATGTATTTCTTTAAGAACCATTAGTACGCACAACAATTAGAAGACTGCTGCTATGTGTAATACAACTCACGTAGTAACTCTAGACTGTTACCCAAAAAGAAAAAAAAATCAAAATACTGATTGCTTTCAGAAGCCATGAAATGAGATACCTTAAAATTAGGATAAAGTGGGGTTTTAGGTAAATGCTACTTGTCATCTATTGTGAAACTTAGTGCACATACCAGTAAGATTTGCTAACCCCAAGATAAACTGAAAGCATAAATCGCAACATAAAGACACTGCAATAGCTTAGGTACAAAGAGACAAAGTGTAAACATAAGATATAAAGACCCCCCCTTTCCTTTTCCTTTACCGCTTCCTTATTTTTTCCTACTTTCCGATGATGTCATTGCAGACTACTGTTAAGCAAAAACAAACAGATTCACAATTATTACATATTGGCAACTGAAAGTCCTGTAGGAGAGAGCAGTACTGGAGAATTTTGTGCATTAACAAGAACGAAATTCATACACCAAAAAATCTTTATAAAGACAGTCATTTTGCAGTGTAGATAAATACTCATCTTAAAGCCAGGCATTATTTAGATCCATCCATTAGAAAATGTTCTTCCAATTTAGAATGTAGGCATTTAGAAAACATGAGGTCGGGGTATTAAGCATCCGTTGATTCTTACTTACAGCAGTTTGTTTAGTTCAAGACTCTGGACAGAGAACTGGAGCTTCAGATATCTTCATCTGTTTGGGCTTGTGTGGTGTGTGGAAATGTAAGTATGTTGTGTATGTATATATATATATATATATATATATATATATATATATATATATATATATATATATATATATATCAAGTAGAATGACTCATTTAGGACATACATCGCTTTTCCTCCACTCCTCTTCTTTCTTCTTTTCTTTTTTCATTTTCAGCATTCAACTGCCCCCAAACTTGCTCAAGTGGGCGGAGCTGGCCTATTATGACATAATGCACATAGCGAGTTTCTAAACTATAACCTCAGTGAGCAGTTGTTCTTCCTGGAAGATAAACCGGAAGATAATTTTCACAGGTCAGGGGGCACTAAAACAGTCGCATGGTTTGGCTCTGCAGCCTGCACATAGAACGCTGAAATGGAAAGGGTCAGGAAAGGATTTTTCCTGAGGCAATAATTGCGGCACTGGGAATTAAAATCAGAAGAGGTTTTCACCTATACCACTATGCTGAAGGGCAGCCTCTCCCACCGTTTTTTCATCCATTTGGAATTAAACCAGCATTTGGAACTTAAAAGCTTGTAAGTGCATCATTTTGTTGAGTCATTTTTGTTTGTTTAGGGTCAGGTCTGATTCTATTGTTGTTTATATCTTTTTATTATTGATTTTAATCCAAAGTAGTTGGCACTTCACCAAATGCTTTGTGAAATACAGATTTCATTTTGTGAAGGTTTTTGATAGAGTATATGGCACTTTTGTGGTGAAATGAAAAAGTTGCTGGATATTTCATCTGGAATTTGATTATTTCATTTATCAGGTACTTACAGAAGGGTGAAAGAGTTTGTCTAGACTGCTTTATAGGAAGTGATAAATCTTGGGCAATTGTGATTTTATTTCCTTTCCATCTTATAAATTTTTTTTTTTTTTTTTTTTTTTTTTTTTTTTCTTGCAGACAGTAAAATTGATTGAGTATGCGAAGCATTTAATAATCTTGTGTAGAATTGTCTAGGAGTATCCGGCGATTGTGACTTTCTCAAAGCTCGATGTATTCTCTCAATTGTAAATGACTGCGATAGTTCTTTATTTTCTGTGAAAAGTTCAAAGATTTCCTTTGCAATGTTAGAGAGTGGTGGCTGTTCAAACTTTTCTGGTATACCTCTGAACAACACATTGTTGTGTCTCGCCCTTGCCACAAAATCTGTTATTTTTTGTTGCATGTCTCTTATGGAGGTTTCATTTGTGGAAATTTTTTTTGTAGTGCCTGTATTTTTATCCCGTTGCTCATAATTTTTGCTTCGTTTTGATCCAATCTAGAAATAATTTGTTCCAAGTTGTTTCCAAATGAGGTTAGTTTTGTAGAGAAGGCTTAAATTTCAGACTGAAGTGGAGTTAGTGCTGCTTTAAGTTCCTTCATAGAAAAGGGCTGTTCAGGTTTATTTTTCAGTGATTGTTTAGGAGCTTCTGGTTGTGTTTTAGATTTTTTTTGTCTTTTCTTAGAAAGTTCTTCCTCTGGAGATGATGTTGGTTGTCTTTCGGCTTTTCCTGGTAAGGGGTCGCCACAGCGGAACTCTGGTCCACTAATGATTGGCAGTAGATTTTTACAAAATGCCGAGGTGCCAGCTCGATGCCCAACCTTCAACAAAGGCACGCCCATTTACGCACGCATGTCTTTCAAATGCTACCCAACTGTGGGGAGGCAGACTCCACACACAAGGCACTCCCAAGCCCAGCCGAGAATCAAACAGGAGAATCTCTTGCTGTGACGTAACAACGCTACTGCCGTACCACTGCGGCTTCCTCTGGAGATGATATTAGTGACAATCTAGTCTTCAAGGATTGTGATTCCATTTGTTCCATCTTGATAGGATTTTTTGTTTATTTGCTTGTGTAGAAATCTTGTAATGCTGTCAGGCCTGAGCACATGTAACTGGATATACCTCTACACCACTGCTGGAAGAATAGATTTGCTAACCTATCGGTGCTTCAAATCCAAAACTTTTTCAACAGGTAAGTGCAATTTAGGTTGCCCTGACTTGTAACATCTTTTTTTGTAGGTTTGTATGCAGCAGAAGCAGGTGATTTAAGTAGATTGACTGACAGTAGTGAGAGCTTACAGATGTTAGTGTTTCCTAGTTAGTGGCCATCTTGGAATCTCAAATTGTAAACAAATTTCAAGAAAAAGGGAGGTATAGGCCTGCTTTATTTGTTTTTGAGAGTGAAGTAACTCTACCAGTTTATAGCTCAATAGCATTTATTTACTTGTGCATGTATTTTTTATTGTGTATTTTTTTTGTGTGTGTGTTCTGTTTAATAAGGGCATTTTTGCTTCCAAATCCTCCTGATGGTTGACATTTTTCTGACAAATAAAAAGCATCTGTTACACTTCGAATATCTGCTGAATAAAATCGGTGTTTCGGTATTAACTTTAATGATCTATTCCATTCTCCTTTACAATTTAGACTAAATTAAATTACCTAGGGCTATTTCATAGCTTACACTTGTCAAAGGATGGTTTTATTATATATTTATTTATTTATTTATTTATTTATATTTGCTGACCGGGAGTGTCCGACTGGACGTAGGTCCATTTTCAGCGGAGACCCGGGGAGAAAAGCTCCACAGTTAAAATAAACAGACAGTAGTTATACTGGATTACATAGCGATTAACAATTTACATAGCAATTACTTACAACATATTTACAGATGAAGAACATAGCACATCAGTAGACAACTAGAATCTTTATCTGTGAAGTACATAACAGACATTAACAAATGTTACAATAAGAAGTTCCTGTTGTATAATAAGTACTAGGCTTATGAGCATCTGAACTTGCTATAATCAAGGTAGCTAGTGGAGTGGAAAGAAAGGTAGTGGTTGGATGGGGTGGGTGATATTAGAGTGGGAGTTGCAAGGGCAGAGCCAGCATGTTTTTTAAGTGCACTTTTAGTAAAGTTTTGAAGTGGGTGCATGATGGTATGATGGTTGTTGCAATATTTGTCTCTGAAATCTCAACAAAATGTTGCCAAATAAACTGATTGCCTTATATCACTACTGCACCTGTCTGCAGCTTCCTCCTGTACTCCATCACATTCACCCTGTCAAACTGATGATCTCATTCCTTATACTGCAATTAATCTTTTTGCAGTCTGTCATGGCATCTTCTTGCAAACAATCTCCAATGTTCTGCCCCTTTCATCCTCTGGGTCTTTATCTGCCTGAGTGGCCCTTGCCCATCTCTGGTCACTCATATCCTAGTCTCCTTGAGATGTTAGCCACTATATGGCCATGTCTGACTCTGGCTCTGTCTTTCATGCCTGTAACAACTGTTTGCACATACCCTACCACCTTGGATTAATTTTCTTTGTCCTCTTATTCATGGCTGCATTTCCTATGTTCTACCTTCAGCTTACTCTGTTCTGACTTATTTGCCTGCACTTCTCTGTTAACCTCTGCCCACAGCCTATTGTCCTCTTCCCTATTCCCTCCACCATTTCCCATCATACCCTGCTCCATAACTTGCTCTTACCTTGTCAGCTCCAGCCACAACATTCCCTTTCTTGCCCTGCCTAGCCCATCTACTCTTGTTTGTTTTATGTGTATCTTTACCTACATCCCCCCCCCATTCTCCTCTAGACTGCAAGTCCGTTGGCACTCCAGCACTTCTTGAGGAATGCTCAGCACTGCATAAATCGTTCTTATCTATTCTTCTTCTCCAGCCCTTACCATTACTTTCAAAAGGCTTCTTTATCAACGGTGTTAGATCTGTAAGTTAGAAACAAGCTCCATCCTATAGTCCGGAGTCTGAGTACCTCATTTTCCATTAGCCTGCAGTGTGACTGACTCTGAGCAATTCACTTAACCAGATAAATCTCCTGGGATACTCCTGGAAATCTGGGATACCCCCAAAATGGACACCTGTGCCTAGAGGGTTCATTAGGTTAACTAACAAATAAAAAATCATGCTACCACATTTTGGACAGTTTATTTTTCCACTTTTTGTCATTTTATCATTATTATTTTGTGTATAGATATGTCTCTTTTTGCTCATGCCTAGCTAGGACTTTCTTCAGGAGGAATTATATATAACATTCTAAGCAAATGACATAAAAGTCACTAGTTAAAGGGCAATTAAGAGTAGGAGACAGTTATCACAATTTTTATCACTTATTTCACCTTAGCAATGCTGTTCTACTGACAATGAGAAATTACATAACAGCTGCTTTTGGTTCTAAATGAGATAAGTTTATTGCTGTTTTAAAAGCAGTCAGTCACTCTGTACTTAATTCCTTTCAGATGCTAGACACATCAAGAAAATAAAGTCACTATTGCTTTAGATCTCACATGTGGCATTAAAAAGAGAAAACTAAAAATTTTACTGGAGTAAGGAAAAACGTTAATGGATATTTGCCTAGTAAAAGGAAGGTTTTATGCATGCTTACTGTAAACATTAGATAATCTTTTCTTATACTGTACATAGACAATACACTGTATCGTGGCCTTTTTTTCAGTCTTCAAAATAAATTCCCTTGCAAATGAGGTGAAAATTATTTTAGTGAATATGAATTATCTGAATAGAGACAGCAGAAAAGTATTAAAGTACACAACCTAAGGGTGTAGTTGCACAGTTTTATAGTGGCACATGTTACTCCCTCCATAATAAACCATAGTCCTTGCCTGTGCCATAATCCTAATCCATTAATGTGGCAGGTAAGTTATAGTTTGTCCATGAAGCCATTTCATGTTTGTACTCCTTTGGAAATTTCTACTGCGGTGGTGGTGCTGCGGTAGCGTAGTCACCTCACAGTAAGACATTGTCCTGTTCGATTCTCAGCTAGAGCGTCTTCTGTGTGAAGACATGCGTGAATGGGCATACCTTCGTTGAAGGTTGTGTGTCAGGGCTGGCAACTTGGCACGTAAAAATCTACTGCCAATCATTAGCGGACCGAAGTTCCGCTGTGGCGACCCCTAACCGGGAAAAGTCGAAAGACACAAAAACAACTCCTTTGAAAATTTCTCTCATTGAAAGAAAGAGTTGGTGAACTGTGATTCAGTCACCAGTTTTCTGCCCATGAATTTTCAATAACATAATCCATCACTAACATTGTATTTTAAATCAAGTGTAAAATCTAACAATGATTTTGGAAAATGGTTGCACTTGAGTCTTTTTATCCATTTTATATTAAAGTTAAATATTTCTCCATCAGAATATATATTTAACTAATGTTGTAATGCAGCCCAGTAAGTTCATTTTAGCACTAAAGATATAATTGCCATGATCAGAATAACAGAAAGCGACTAGCTTTAAACAAAAGAACACCCAGGAAACAAGCAATCATTACCTAAAGCAGATTGTTTTGTATTTTATAAAACATACGCACACATATACACACACATAAATTAGCATGAAACAAAGACTGACAGATAGACACAAAGATAGTCAGACAGATCAATACGTTTGAAACTTCACTTAAGATTTTTATTCATACACCTATTTAGTGATGTTCTATGCTCAGGCAGAGAATCCCTTCCTCCCAAAATCATTCCAGAGGATAAGACATAGAATCCTACACATGGCCTCCTTTTAGGCAGGAGAATGACGCCGTTGTTTAATTATACCAGTTAAAGCTACATAGATTATTGTGTTAAAATAAACTGAGATGAGACGCATCATAAACAGATAATAAGTTACTATCAAGCCAGTTCTGACCTTTGTTAAACAAGATTGCTGAACTCTGCCTTTGCCTTGAAGCAGGTCTCCAGTTAATCTACAATTAATCAAACTCCAAGTATTTCTTAGGATTATTACAATGGAAAAATAAATAACCCTTCTATTATTTTGTAAATTCATTTTCACTGATGTTTTCTTTTGCCACAGCAGTTTAGCATTTTTTTTTCACAGAAAATAATTCAAAGAAACATAAAACGTAACAATTGATTATGGTCACTTGACTCATTTTGTCTGTATCTTTTCTTTCTTAATGGGTTCTCTCTCAGACCCAACCCTCGATAGGTTACATCATTCTATACCTCATTAGAACTGGCATGTGACTTCTTGGCATATTCATGAATCTCACACTTGGTTTGAGATCAGTATCTGTCCGAGATAGCTGTTACTGAGCTTTACTTTTAATACTTGCTTAAATGTATGTCCTTCAGCTGCCACTTAAGTATTTCAGTGTAGCTTAAACATTTACAAAACATTTATTTATTTAATATTTGCTTACTGGGAAAGTCTGACTGGGTCAGGAACCCATTTTCAGCAGAGGCCCAGGGAGAAAAGCTCCAATTGATACATGAAAGTTAAGACAATATAAATGAACAAAGCCATTGCAAGAATTAAAGCACAGAATAAATAAGTAATGAATACTAAATACGTACAGAGAGATAGATGCAATAATAAAAACAAGTACTGGGTAGGCAATGCTAAATAAAAGTAATGTTGTAGATTACTACTTTTCTGGGGGGGATTACGATAAAGATTCAGGTAGAGGATCAGAATGATAGAAGCAAGCATGTGCTATTAAAATTGTGAAGAAGGATTGGAATAGTTAAGGGTGCAGAGATACACGACATTTCTTAGTACAAGTGGATGAAATTCATGGTCAAGGGATCTCCAGATGAAGAAAGGAAAGGCCCTAAAGAGTGAAAGGAGACTTACCTGCTAGGGAAGAAGCAGGGGCAGGTTTAATTACAAAGAAAATGTTTTTTTTTTAAGAGGGGGGAAGCAAGTAGGTGTTGGCAAGGGTTTTTCTGGTGGAGTTATCCAAGAAGTTTTTTTGTCTTTAAATAAATAAATAAAAATGTATGTCCTTCAGCTGCCGCTTAAGTATTTCAGTGTAGCTTAAACATTTACAAAACATAACTTTCTAGACTGGACACTATCAATTCTGGCAATCAAAAGAGATTTCCTCAGCTGTTACTGTGACATGCACATATTTCTCCAGCAACTTTTTGGAAAAATTAATATCTGATAAAGATAGACTTGTCTATTAAAGTTCCATAAATCAGTACCACGGTTATGCAGCATTGCAGCTACAGTTAGTAATCAAGCTGAACACATGTTTAATGTAAAAATATATGTATGAATAACTTTTGCAGCATTCTGCTGCTTAGCATAGTTATGATTCCTATATTAGTTACACCATGGGCTGGGGCAGCTGATGACATCAGAGGAAGGTGGGATGCAGGAATCAGTTGAATAGGTTGGCCTAACTGAAATGGTGTGGGGAAACCTCAAGGCAGTTTCAACTCAGAGCATGGCTACAGTTTTAAATACAGTTAAATAAAAAAAACAGTAGTATACCACTGCACATGCTAGTAGTTGTCTTGTAGTTGTGAGCTTACTCTTCAGACTATATGCAGAGCTAGTTAGAGGAAAAGGATATGGGTGGCATTCATAGGCATCGGACACAGGTGTAGTGGGGTGTGTAAGGGGTGCAAACGTGCAGCTTAGGCATAACTAAATCAGTCTGAGGAAAGTTTATACAAATAATGAGATGGAAATGTTGAAAGTGTGGAAACTCGGTGACTATCCTAAGTGAATAAGGTTCTCTCACACTTTTATATGATTCATACTCACTTTTTCATTCAAAAGTACACAATGCTCACATGGGCTATAAAAAGTAAATCTGTCTATCTATACAGTTTGAATTCTGCAAAGATGTTTGCATTTGCTGACAGTCTGACTGTGTCCAAAACTCAATGTGCAAAACAGTCCTTGCAAGCCAAGAAAAAGAGTATCTAAGTAAAGGTCTACTCACCTAACCTTTGCTGAGCATGAATTGTTGAACAGATTTAGAGTAGACAGAGACATAATATGTGCTTTGTTGAGTTTGTATGCCCCACAGATGGGAATTGTGGGAATGCATAGATATGAAGATATATAGAGATCAAACTATACCTACCAGAAGGTTATCCCAGAAAGAAATTGGTGACGTTTATTATCTTACAGGCTTCTGCCTCAGGGATACAATACTTCTGCAGTTCCTCAACATGCTCTTAGCACATATTGATCAGGATATCTACTTTGCAGAGTCACTACAGGATCAATCCCCTACCATGTATATCTACTACAGAGTTGCATACTTCTCTGAGGTGCTTGTTGTGATAGGCAGCACCCAGGTTACTTTACGCGGGAGCAGTACTAGAACATGAAGGGCTACCATTTCATCACCTCACATACAACTTGTGATGCATGGGGATATATCATTAAGGTCTTGTCCAGCATCCTGGCATTGTCCCTGATTCTCATGTTTAGAACACAAACTCATTGTATTGTCCTGCATGGTTAGATTTATCATGGTCACCTAGTTGATAAGTGAAGAATGTTGTAGTGCTGCAAGGCATAGTTATTTCTCTATCTATAGAGTGCATAGGTAGTAATGAGTAATCACCCAATTTTATGTGTTTCCTCCAAGTTTCATTTCCAGGTGATGCAGGCTACCCATTTTAACCTTGACTAATAATATCGGTCCATATCCCCCAAGGAGATGCTGAGAAGTGCTTTAACACTTCTCTGTCAGACATGGATACTCACTGAGTAAGTGTTTGGCGTGCTCTAAATCTGTTTCCATTGCCTGGATGGCTCGGGGGAGGCTTCAGTATGAGTCTGCTATTGCATGCAGAATGTTTACCACCTACTGTACTCTGCAGAGCATGACCATGCATCAGTCTGGTGTGTAACTACCAGAGACAGTCACCAATAGTGTCAGTGCAGCTCAATCATTTGTCTCACCATTGATGAGATTAGAGGTGGTCAGCTGAACAATCCCTCCAGCAAGCTCAAGCAGGGCACATTGCTGTGCTGTTGAAGAGGTGACATCTAGTCTACAATGATGGGCCATGATTTTCACTACATAACATGAGAAGTTACACAGTTAATATTTGATGCATGAAGTGTTTGGTTGTGGTCATCGCTCGGTATACATCAGATATTTTTCCTTAAATATTAAACAAAATTTTTTTCAGATGGTATTAGCTCTCATTATTTGTACAGTGTTGAGTGGTCAGTGGTACAAGTACTAGTTAAACTAGCAGATTGAAGCGTAGAACAGCATGGGTTATAAACTATGCTTAGGGCTACACTGAGAGTGTTTCACTGCAGGGTTATTTACTGAGTTTGAATTTATCTGTTGAGAGAGAAAGTTATTTGTCATTGCTGCTTTTTTTTTTTTTTTTTTTTGTGGCTGCTGCTGGCAATTTTACTGTTTTTCAGTTATAAGGAACACATGCAGCATTTGCCTTGTCTGTAAAGTGACTTCTGGATGAGTTCTGTCTGTGCTACTGATGGTCAAATTTTAAGGAAGATGTCATACAAAATGTCCCCTAATAGATAGTATACGTAATGGTCCCAGGTATTGTGAGCATGTGCTAGCATGTGAGTTTAATGCTGAGTTGGTCCAATGATGGGATCTCCCGGATGCAGAGGACCTCTTTATAGTGACCTAAGCATGCTGTAGGACCCAGACCTTGGCAAAGATGTTCTACCTTGTGTTGTAGAAGTCTGATAAGGCCCGACTACCTTTTTCTTCTTGAAGGCATCTGCATGAGTGCAGCACTTCCGTCAGCTACATGTGGTAAATAGCCTATTCATCCACAATTTCCCTGATGGGGAAATACTTGACTTTGCTGTAATATGGATGAAAAGACTGAAATGCAATCATTTTTACATATCAGAGCTAGGTTTTGCCTTTGACATTTTAAAATGCAGAAATCCCTTATTCACATCCAGCTGTGTCCCATTGTGAGACTGGTAAGTCCTTACTAGCATGCACATGAAGGAAGGCTGACTAGGATGCTATGGATTCAACCATACTGTGCATAAGGGCCATCATGGCATTGTTCTTGGCCTCCACCTTTCCCATGTACTGCGGAATTTCCTCATATATACCATGTAGCACCCTAACCCCTAACTGACTATCAGTTCCAGTAGCCTAGGCCTGCCTGAACTATATGTCAGCACATCTGCTGTTAGGCAGAAAAGTTCCTTCATGTCTCTAGAGCTATTGCAAAATATGCCTTCACCTGGCACCCTTGTGTACAGGAGTGACAGTGGGTACTTCTACTTCCGAAATGTAGTCTTTTCACTTCATCAACGGGTTCATTTAGTGATCAGGAAACAGGTCTTGGGCTTCAGGGTGTGCCCCCCTCCCCCCGTAATGTAACTTCATCATTATACTGAGTTTGTGTGCTTGGGTTACTGCCTATGGAGTTACCTACCTGCTGTTGGGTAGGGGTTCTTGTCATTACACTTTTCAACTGTGTGCCACTATCCTTAGGTTGTATCATTACAATGTTATAGTATCACTGTGAACAACCATTTTATGTCAACATCACCCAGCTCTGTTGCACCACAGTATGTGATTATTTCTGGAGCTGCCCTATGAAAAAATATGTCAAGATGTGGCTAATGTGACCTGTGACAGTTAAATATGATTTTTAATTAATGGTATGATGTCCACACTTGCCATCCAATACCTGTAGAGTCTGTGCTACATCTGATGTTGATGGAGTACCTGATGAGGAAACATGTAAGAGTTATTTGCACTCAGATATCAAACCAAGTATATCTAAGCAAAAATTAAGAAAGCCAGCTAAACACTAACCTTCATAGCACCTGAATATGGATTTATAGGTGTCTGAACATTCTGGTGTCTGAACAGTCTGGCAGCATCCTTATCTGCACAGATGACATTAGGTAGTCTTCAACCTATATTGAAGGTTGGACTGTTTAAGGCCCATCTCTAGCTCTGCAATGAGAAATTGCATTATATCTAGGATTTGTCCTGGCATGTCCCATCATGTACCAAAAAAGAAGGGAGCTCAAACAGGCACTCGCAAAAGTCCAAAAAACCACTAAATGTTGAAATTAACGTGTAAGCAATTTATTAACAAACTAAACAACGTTTTTGTCACCCTTCTTGGGTAACTTCATCAGAAATACATTACATACACAAGTGTAGTCACATTTAAAAATTTGCTTCAAAGCGGTGTAGTTGTTCCAACCAATCAGCACAACTCATTAATAAAACAATAGTAAGAAAATTTAAAGCACCACAGGTTAATATACTTAAAGTACATAATCAACTGTCAAAAAGAAACATACCATAAACCTATAGACCAAACAATTATTACCATAACATTTTACTATCAGTTTCTTATTGGAAGTAAAATGTTAAACCTGAATCCTTAATCTAACTTCAATGTATAAAAAGTTATATAGCAAGTATATGATAAAAAGTGTGTATATTAAATTGTATGTGAATTAAAAGCATATGTATGTTAAAAAAATTATTATGTTAAAAATGCTAAACTGACGTTAAATGAAAAATTGTAAAAAATATATATTAAAACATATATATTAAAAAATATATGTACAAGTGCAGAGTCCTGTTATGACATTTACAGCTAGTTACATTATCTCAAACAACTCTTAATTTGAGTAAACAAGCTATATTACAATTATCATTTAAACCGGGATGAGAAAAGGCGTTTAATAGTAACTGCCACTCAAGTTCATGACATTCTAATATTAATGAGGTAGGTCCCCCTCTCATATTGTACACTAGTTGATCAACTGCTAAAAATTGAAATGAGTGACCAATTTTTACATTAATATGTTTCGCTAAAGCATTATCACCTTTATTCTTAGAGATCGCATAACAATGTTCATAAATTCTGTCACGAAATTTACGATCTGTTTTTCCTACATAAAATGCAGGACAATTTTTACAGGTAGCTAGAGAGATAATACTTTTTCAATTACAATCCAATTTATGTGCAATCTGATATTTTCTGCCAGCTATTTCAAAAGTACTACCAGTTTTTACATGTTTACACATTTTACAAGCCCCACAAGGGAAGGAGCCACATATTCTGTTGTTGGTTCTCAGTTTCCTAGTCTCAAAGAGACTTTTTAAATTGGCTCCTCTCTTGTAAATAATTGTTGGATGGGGGCCAATTCTCTCCATTAGTAAATTGTCTTTATGTAATAAGTACCAGTTCTTATATAAAGTAAAGTTAACTTGCTTACTGTCATTATTATACATGGTAATGAAACTAGTCTTATATAAGTGGCTGTTGGTACTATGACTAGTTACTTTCCTGCTGCAGTCAATGATACTGTTCTGTATGTTAGCAGAGTGTAAGTCATTAGGAATGTCGTCCACACTGACATTCAATTCAGTAATGGACGTTGTATCTTTTAAGATAGGGTTAAAAATATCCGTCCTACGTTTATTTTTTACTTCAACTATTAGTTCATGAACCAAGTTTATGGGATACCCTCTGTTCATGAATATACTTTCCAGTTGTTCACATTCCACTAAAAAATCAGCTTCTAAAGAACACATCCTCGCTGCTCTAACCAATTGACCCTTAATTATAGAGCGTTTCTGTTTAAAAGGTTGCGCACTTGAATAGTGCAGGAAAGAATTACAATATGATGGTTTTCTATAAATGGTAGAGCACACACTATTGTTGACCAACACCCTGTTTAATTTAACATCCAAATAGTCAATACTAGTTGTGTCAAATTTGTGTGTGAATTTAAAAAATGTGGTAGTAGAATTAAAGTAGTGAACAAGTCTATCTGCTGCTTGCTTGTCTCCTTTATAAATGATAAAAATATCATCTAAAAACCTTGTATAATAGACAAAATATTTTTTTATATCAGGTTTATCAAATATATACAGTTTTTCCCAATAAGCCACAAAGAGGTTCGCAAGGCTCCCTCCACATGGTGAGCCGATGGCTACACCATGTTTTTGTAGATAGTATTGGCCATTAAATGTGAAAAAGTTGTTTGTTAAAATGATACTGATTAATTCAGAAACTAAGTCAATGTCATTAATTGGGGCATTTTTTTCTTTCATCATTAAGGCTACCCATTCAACTGCTTCCATATGTGGAATGGAAGTATAAAGATCAACCACATCAATGGTCAAAAAATTACAATCCTGATTTATACATAAACTATTAAGACTGTCTAAAAACGACCATGAGTCTTTACAGACTTGTGGAATCAGGTTCAGATATTTTTGAAGTATAGAATCTACTACTTTGGCACAAGGATATGTTAAAGATGCTCTACCATCAATGAGAGGTCTCACTGGTGGGTTCAACATATTCTTGTGAATTTTTGGGATTCCAAACATTGTTGGTAGTTTACAAAAAAGGTATATTGATATAGTTAAAAGTGTCTATATCAATTTTAGCCTCAATGAACAGGTCCCTAAAATAATTTTTTACTCTATACAAAGCTGTATTATATTAATTTAACGATACCTTAGCGTAAGCTGGGTTGTCTAGAACTAGTTCCATTCTATTATTATAATCAGTTATATCAAAAATGACCAATCCTCCACCCTTGTCAGGTGTTATACTCCATACCATGGAAGATCTCAACAAATTAAATGCTTGTGTTTGTTCAGGACTCACATTAAAATGCTTTACTTGCTTACGATTAGATGAAATGATTCTAATGTCCAATTCACAAACATTTTCAAACAGTCATAACAAAGGGTGCAAAGGAGGGTTGAAAGTATTAAAGTTGGTATAGGAAAACACATTGTTACCCAAAAGGAAAGCTAGGTTTAATTTCCTAGCAAAGCACTTTAAGTCCATTAACGTTCTAGCAATATTCATATTTTTGCTAGGAACAAAGGTATTGCCCTTCGTTAATAAGTCAATCAAAACAGGTTCTATGGTGATAGATGAAAAATTATAAATGTTGAAATCACCACTAAAGTTTTTTAATATGACCAGTTTAGGGGGCGGATGTACTGGAGAGTGAGCCACTATCTCTTCCTCCTGTTGTTCCAACCTTTGTTCCTCTGATTCTGAGGACGTTGTGAGTTTGAAGTGTTCCTTGTGTTCACCTCTTGGTGAAAAACCTGTTCTGGTTGGGAGTTGTTCGGAGATTGCACAAATGGTTGACCATTACCAATAGTGTTGTGATTACTGTTGTTGTTGTTAGGACGAGTATTTTTAACCCTATCTTAAAAGATACAATGTCCATTACTGAATTGAATGTCAGTGTGGATGACATTCCTAATGACTTACACTCTGCTAACATACAGAACAGTATCATTGACTGCAGCAGGAACGTAACTGTAACTAGTCATAGTACCAACAGTCACTTATATAAGACTAGTTTCATTACCATTTATAATAATGACAGTGAGCAAGTTAAATTTACTTTATATAAGAACTGGTACTTATTACATAAAGACAATTTACTAATGGAGAGAATTGGCCCCCATCCAATAATTATTTACAAGAGAGGAGCCAATTTAAAAAGTTTCCTTGAGACTAGGAAACTGAGAACCAACAATAAAATATGTGGCTCCTTCCCTTGTGGGGCTTGTAAAATGTGTAAACATGTAAAAACTGGTAGTACTTTTGAAATAGCTGGCAGAAAATATCAGATTGCACATAAATTGGATTGTAATTCAAAAAGTATTATCTATCTAGCTACCTGTAAAAATTGTCCTGCATTTTATGTAGGAAAAACAGATTGTAAATTTCATGACAGAATTTATGAACATTGTTATGCGATCTCTAAGAATAAAGGTGATAATGCTTTAGCAAAACATTAATGCAAAAATTGGTCACTCATTTCAAATTTTAGCAATTGATCAACTGGTGTACGATATGAGAGGGGGACCTACCTCATTAATATTAGAATGTTGTGAACTTGAGTGGCAGTTACTATTAAACACCTTTTCTCATCCTGGTTTAAATGATAATTGTAATATAGCTTGTTTACTCAAATTAAAGAGTTGTTTGAGATAATGTAACTAGTTGTAAATGTCATAACAGGACTCTGCACTTGTACATATATTTTTAATATATATTTTTTAATATATATATTTTTACAAGTTTTCATTTAATGTCAGTTTAGCATTTTTAACATAATACATTTTTTTAACATACATATGTTTTTAATTCACATACAGTTTAATATACACACTTTTTATCATATACTTCCTATATAACTTTTTATACATTGAAGTTAGATTAAGGATTCAAGTTTAACATTTTACTTCCTATAAGAAACTGATAGTAAAATGTTATGGTAATAATTGTTTGGTCTATAAGTTTATGGTATGTTTCTTTTTGACAGTTGATTATGTACTTTAAGTATATTAACCTGTGGTGCTTTAAATTTTCTTACTATTGTTTTATTAATGAGTTGTGCTGATTGGTTGGAACAACTATGCCGCTTTGAAGCAAATTTTTAAATGTGACTACACTTGTGTATGTAATTTATTTCTGATGAGGTTACCCAAGAAGGGTGATGAAAACGTTGTTTAGTTTGTTAATAAACTGCTTACATGTTAATTTCAACATTTAGCGGACTTTTGGACTTTTGCGAGTGCCTGTTTGAGCTCCTTTCTTTTTTGGTTCATTTTGTTTGTTTCTTCTTTTACGATGTCCCATCATGTCATTAGTGCTTCCCCTATACTGTGACAAGGCGTGGTTCCTTCCTCTTACACCATTGATTTTAGACACTATTTGCTTCCATGCCGTAGCTGCCTCTGCCTGTTTTGATTCTTCGTTTTCCAAAAAGTCATTTCCCATATATTCTCACTGCATCCATGAGGATGTCATTATCTTCAAGACTGAAGTTGTTCTTCCTGTTCCTTGCCCCTCCTGCTGCAACATTTTGTAATTTGCAAGTACATGTTAGCAAAGAATTACCCCTTCCTTATCTATGTAAATTTAGTCATTTCTGGGTCAAATCTGTCATTAATTTAAAAGTAGAAGCAGCACAATGAAGCATTAATTATGACTTCTGGGTCTGGCTTTCCTTTGTACTCTTGTCTGTTTTATGTATTCAACTGCTGCAGTAAGCATGTGACTGCGGACAGTAAAATGTAGGCCATTAAGGGTTTGCTGTAAGGGCGTGGCAAACTAATTATTAATTAAGTTGTCATGCACTTCATTCCGTAGTTACAGAAGGTTGCCTGCACTGTGGTCCTGGTCATTGCCATTGTCAGAGACCAGTGTCTACAGTAAGTCACTGTGGACTTGTAATACTGATGTAAGAGACCACTGAATATGCTACCTTGTGCATTCCAAATCTTTGCAGGTAGACACACACAAATATCACAATATTTCAAACATTAGCAGTAAATCTGAGGCTAATCCTGAAGATGTCACAATAAAATCCACTGACGACTACCTTTTTTTAGTAATGTTATGCTTGCTATGTAATGTATAAACATTCCTTGTTTTATGCTTTCCCTTGACTTTCATGTAAATATAGAGCTCGGTGGTTTTTAAAATTATAAGGTTGTAAAAGACTGGTGTAACTTTGCTGAGAGTTAAGACATTCTTATGCAAATGAAGCTTAGCTATGCTTAGCTCTATGAATCACAGCAAAGCACATCTCTGTAAATGCTATGATTGGAGTAGCTACTTTTGTGCTGTTGCAGGCAAGGTATGATTTGCTTATGCATGCACTGAAGTATGATTTGCTTATGCATGCACTGAGGTATGATTTGCTTATGCATGCACTGAGGTATGATTTGCTTATCCATACACATGTCTGCTGTTCAAGCATCAGCTTCAGTGTAAAATGCTTATACTTGAAAATTAACTTTGTGTATTCCTATACTTGTATGCACTCTACATGTGCCCATGCAGGATGTGAGGTCTAGACAGAGTGATGTCAAATTCTAGTGAGTGCAGTTCATACTCTAAGTAGTTTCAGCTTCATACTGGACATATCTTTCTGATCTTGGACCCAAAGACAATGAAATCCATTAAAGCCCAGAGTTGTGTCCCAAACTGGTCTCTGAAAGAAATCAATATTCTCCTGTACCTGCTGCAGGAGTCATACCTGCCGAAGTTGAAAGGGGCCTCTTCCAGGGGAGAAGGACAAAAATAAATGTGTGGCAGGAGCTGGGGGCTCACCTCTGTTTGGTGACTTGGATTTTTGTAGTGGAATGCAGGTTAGACACAGGTACAGTAACCTGCAGATAGAAAGGATGGATCAGCCTGCAAAGTAGGTTTTGAAGGTACATGACAGATGTGTTCTACAGTAACTAATCTATTTCTTATATATATATATATATATATATATATATATATATATATATATATATATATATATATACATATTGAAGTAATATATGACGGTACCTATGTACATACATAGCTTCATAGTTCTGCATAAAAATGCATATTTATCTATGGATATGTCTGTGTTTTTATATGTATATATTTATGCTGTGAGCTATTAATTCATGATAGGTTAAGTAAAGTAGTAACATTATATAACTGTGTTAGTGAGACTGACTCAGGGTGATAGCTGTTATAAAAGTTTTGATGTGTCATATCACAGATACATTAGAATTACTTGCTAAGTAACTTTTCATTTGTGGTATTTGTTATACATTACACAATCAAGCAGCGTGTTTTATTCTACTGATGCTATTACATGTGCTGGATAAACATGTTCATAGCTTAGCTTGCCTAATGAAATTTTCCAACAGACTTGTATTTTAAACTGTTTTACTTATATGAAACACTACCAAGGGCCACTGTAGCACCTTTCTCTCGGAGATGTGAACTGCTATTATGCACTATAGATTTCCAGAACTTTCTTCAAGATCTGCAAACACAACATAAAGAGGTACCACACCTATCTTAAAGGGTTTACTCACTGAATTTTGCATTACTGCCTTCATTACTGTGATAAACAGTAATAATGAAGACACGACTGCAATATCTACCTTTCAATATAAAAGCACGTAGGCCGTGGTGGTGCAGCTGTAGCATTGTCGCCTCACAGCAAGAGGTTCTCCTGTTCAATTCTCGGCTGGAGCACCTTCTGTGTGGAGTTTGCATGTCCTCCCTGCGGTCAAGTGGCATTCGAAAGACATGCGTGAATTGGCATGCCTTCATTGAAGGTTGGGCATAGAACTGGCACCTCGGCACTGTAAAAATCTACTGCCAATCATTAGCAGACTGGAGTTCTGCTGTGACGACCCCTAACCGGGAAAAGCCGAAAGAAGAAGAACAATGTAAAAGCAAGTAGTAAAAGCTGACCATTAATGGCAATAATTCCCATGACTTAGAATAGACATTTGAAAGTTGTTTGCAGCTAAAGCAACACATGCAAGACTCTGCCTATCCTCAAACTGATTATCTGCTGGGGTTGCCATGGCAACAAACTTTTAAACAATCACTAGATCAATGCAGCAGTCAGCTTTCCCAGTAAACTACTTGCTGTTTCTTCTGAATATCTCAACTGAAAAATGCTTAGTACTGCCAATAAGAATGTATTTTAAATTGCAGATTATTTCCCTCGTTGCACCAACACCGTACATAAGATTACTTTTTTGCAGGTGCATACTTTTAAAATATCTAATTCTGAATGGCTCACTGCATAAATCCTCAACATGCTGCATTTACAAACAAACAAACAATGGAGCACATGATAAAATGCAGGAAGGAAGAGAACATATATATGTGTAGGAACATATATATTTGTAAATGTTTACTTATGTTCATAACATTTATTGTGAAATTTTATGAATTGTATCTTTAAATGCTATGATTTAATCTGTACTTCAGCAATACTATGTAACCTATAACTTTGATGATAGTATTGTCTTTAATGGAGCTTTTCACCCCAGGACTCCTTTGAAAACAAGTTCTTATTGGCCCAGTAGACCATACTGACAAACCAACAGCAAATAAATAAATAAATAAATAAATAAATAAATAAAGAGTGTTGGCATACCTTAAGCTGTTATTAGCAAACCAAGCAAACATATGAAGCATTGCAGTCCTTTCTGACACAATGCACTCACATTCAGGATCAGTAAGCCAGTCTCTTTTTCTCCTATTTTCTGATATTAACACAGTTGCTGAGAAAGTGGCATATAAGAGGCAGCAATTTCAGCAGAGACTCACCTGACTGCTCTCATGACCCCTTAAGTACAGGATTACACAACCAAAGGAAATAATCAATATGCATACAATATAAGTAGTAAAATGATATTGTATAACGATGCAAAAGATTTTAGCTTGTCAGATTGTCACAATATCATTACATAGCCAGTAAAGATATTTAGTGATATTTTTGTGACTGTTATAGCAAATCAATCAAGTGGAAACAAATGTTCATAGATTCATAGGTTCGTAGGTAGGTACTAGGCTATCTGCCCAAGGGTATTTATAAGCCTAGCCAGAGTGTGTCAACTTTCGCTGCCCCATTGATTAATGAACTGAGCCTATGTCAAAAAGAGCCAATGAAGTGATCCCAGGGGTGTATTTTCTGTTACCCATCGACTCGACAAGGTTCATTTGAAGAGTGTTAGTGAGGGGCTCTGCCTAATGTAGTTAGGAATTTTGTTCCAAAGCATGGGGAGTCTCTGTGACAGGAATCTATCCCTCCAGCATGATCTATTTATTGTTGTGGCGAGGTTTAGCTCACTAGAGCGAGTGGCTCACACTGACTTGAATTTCTTTAGGTGGAGCATGTCCATCAGTTCTGAGTTGGACATGGCTTTGTAAGTCAGGCAGAGATCACCTCTAAGTAAACAATATGCCACTAAGTACAGCTGGAGTTTTTCCAGTTGGGCTGCATAGGACATATGTTTGAGACCAGTAATCCTCTTGGTGAGTTACTTTTGTGGTCTTTCCAGCTGTTGGAAGTGTCTTGTGAGGTACATCCCAAATGGGGCTTGGTACTCTATGATGGGTCTGATGAGTGACAAGTAGAGAGGCACTATAACCTCTTAATTTCTAGATGCGAACCCTTTAGTAATTAGATGGGCTACGTAGAAGGATTTCCTAACTACTTTGGCAATATGATTGTCAAAGGAGAGATTACTATCTACCTGGGTCCCCAGATCTCTTATTACCATTTCTGTATTAAGGGGGCTGCCACCTATGTGGTAATTCATGGGTGTTTTGTTTTTCCCAAACAGGATGACTATGCATTTTTTGGCATTTAACTTGAGACCATGACTTTAGTACGTCAGTAAGGAATATTTTTGATGTGAAAGCTTACCTCACCTTTATACAGTACTTGTCAGCATTTACTGTGTATCTATTTAATTACAGATGGATTATGGCATCTCATTGCAGATATTAATGCAGTTAGTGATATTACAGTAATTGCAGCAACACCAGTGAAAGCCAACACAGACCTCAACCATTAAAAGTCAGCACTTACTCATATTACTAATTTCAAGATATAAAACTGGTTAATGAAAATATATTTTTCAGGAAAAAAAGTTACTTCTCTCATTTTTGCATCATTGGACTAAAGGCATCTGATATTAACATTTATA
Organism: Protopterus annectens; assembly: GCF_019279795.1. Classification (NCBI taxonomy): domain Eukaryota; kingdom Metazoa; phylum Chordata; order Ceratodontiformes; family Protopteridae; genus Protopterus; species Protopterus annectens. The sequence goes on along the minus strand of NC_056725.1, from coordinate 632,851,240 downwards.
AGTCCTTTTATTGTATCTGTATCTCTCTCTCTCTCTCTCTCTCTCTCTTTTGCTTTTGTCTTCTTTTCTTCCTTTTTATGCTGTGTTATCTGTAAGTCCAGCAGTGCCCAGTGCAGTTCGGCCACAAGTCGCTCAAGTGTGGGACAGATCACCATCTCCTCGTACCTCCCTATGGACCAATTCACAGGGTGAGGGATGTGGCTCCATCCCTATTGGCCCCCTCAGCATGTGGCGGCCTGCCAAGCCAAGACCATGGGCTTCCAGACGTGGTAGAAACTGTGGTAAAGATTGAAATGGAGAAGCATTGGGGCCCATATCAATCTATACCCCAGCACTCCCATAACTCACTGACATCATTGGCTGCAAACATTAAACCTTGACCTCCACACCACAGTGCTCACCATCAGAGAGGGAGGATTTTTGAGGTCCTTCAGACCAGGATGGATATTGCCTCCCAGGTTTCTTCAGCCTTCCTTTTATTTCTGTGTGCATCTTCATGTGTTGTCTCCCCCAGTCACTGTCAGCCCATCACAGTGCTCCTGTCTATATTGTATGTGTTTTATGTGTTATATGTATTTAAAAATCCATTAACTCTTCTGTAACCCACTCATTGACACACTCTGCCCTTCTTTCTTCCCCAGCTTCTGTTATTAAACAAATTTGGAAGAATGGGCTCCTAGCAGCAACAAAAATATAGTACCCATCTTCTCTCACTTCTTACTGTAAAGCTCTCTTAATATATTCCTTTAGTCTTTACCTTATCTGGTCTATCTCATATTTTCAGTGTACAGACAATAATCTGCCGTCAGAGTACTCTGATGGGATCTCCATGAATCACAGATTGCACCTCACAAGGCAAATCAGGTTGGTTCCCTTGACCCCATATGTATGCTTCCTCATCAACAAGAATTGAAAACTAAAAATAGTTACTTAACCATAAAAAAGGAACTTACATTTCATTAAAACATTCTCTTCTCATACATTTGTGTTTTTCAGTTAATTTTATTTTGGAATATTTTCCTGGTGTTAAAGCTGCAAATGAGTGAAAAGAAACCAGATATTATGGAATGCTTTTAAATGTTCAAGTTTCACTGCTAATTCAGTTTTCCTTAGAACGCACTCATAAAATGATGTCAACATAGGTATCAACAATGTTTTACATACGCCAGCAAGTCATTTAAGGTAATCACAGTGAACACCATATTTTTTTAGAGGAAAAGCTACTTACTTACATTATGGCTACACTAATAATCGTTAAACGTTTTAATCTTCAATGTAGGGTGTTCCACCTATGAGACATGACTGACAACTTGTTCTGCTAAGATATAGGACTCCAATGTTGGTGCAAGTATCAAAGAAAAACAGTGACTATACACGAACGTATGTAGTGAGATATTCTGGGCTCAGTCTTTTATGTGGTCAGGAGTTTTCAAGTTCAAGAAAACTTTCATGGGGCCATCCTTATCATCAAAATTAATTGTAAAGATAACACACTTTTTTTGCAATTAAGCACTACAAAATGTGATATTGAATTTATATTTGCTAGAGAAAGTATGACAGTACACATTAAGCAAGAAAAACCAGCGAAGAAATACAGATTAGTTCTGGAAAGAGAATTATGTGGACAACGGGCTTTCTATGCCCAATAAAAGATATTAGCCATCCTCTTTTACTTCTTCCACCTGCCTGCCTGCTGTCTTCCCTTTTTCCAACTCTTCTGTTCAAATTGAAATGATAGGCTGAAAAAGTTTTAATTAGCTACTAGCCAGTGGCTCTGAGCCTTGATCATTACATACTCTCATGGAAAAGTATCATGGGAATAGTACATTTCTGCTCTGACTGTTGACTTCTGAAAATATATAGTACATTCGTGAACTTATGTACATCTGCAGCATATGCACAATATTGAACCTCTTTCACACATATTTATATACATGATAGCTGAGTTTATATAGGTTCAGTTGTGCCAGACTGTAGTGGGTGTTTCATTGTAAGCCTGGGAATGTCTAAGACCAGCACAACTCATTTGCACTTCACTTATTTACATACAGATATAATGGCAGTACATGTACATTTGTCTTTGACATTCGTGAAGTACAGGATGATGATCGCACCGCAGATTTTACTGGCCATGATCACGGACTGTGCACAGCTGATTGAATGCAGCATTCAACCATGCAAAAAGCAGAATTATGGCAAAGTTATGGTGTCCTACAATAATTTTGTTATGCAGAAAAGGTACAAACAATATTTGTAGTCATGTAAACTACAGTGAAATAATCCTCATCAAATATTTGGCGACTGCATGCCAGTATCATGTACCTGAGAGCCGGACAGACAAAAATATGTCAATTATAAACCTACATGCTTCATTCTTGCATTCTTCTTTTTCTGTGAATCTACTATTTTTATTACTAAATTTTTACTGTAAACCAACAATGCATGAGCTCATACCTCCACATGCGATCACTGTACTAAAAGGTATTTGCACAGATGTAAATTAAAATGAAATATTATTGTTGCCTATATTATTCAGAAAGCACTTCTCATCTCCAGATTATCAGAGAAATATGCTCACGAAAGTATTAAAAAGCACTGTACTGCCTTGTACTTTCCCATGAGCATATTTTTATTTTTCTGTAATAAAATAGTCCTTATTACTTGAAAATATATACTGCAAAGCAAGAATATCCTACCTTCTAGATATGCATGCACGATCTACACCAAATAATATTTATAGTCTTGTCAAGTGAAGTGAAATGTTCCTCGTTGTTATAATTGGCAATTATTTTTCACAAGTTGTTATCAGAGAGTAATGGTTTTCAAATGATGAGGGCAACACTGTTGTGCATTGCCTCACCATGATCATCCTTTTTTATTTTAGTATTTTTTTTATTATTAAAAATGAATGGCAAAGCAATAATAGTTGAGCTTCAATATCAAAATGCAAATGTTGCACCACATGAAGCAATACTTGTTTTTTACTGCCTCAAAGGATATTTGTAGTCATGTGAAATAAAGGGTGACATTTCTCTTTCCTATATTTTACTATTACGTCTCATATTTGGATATCTGAGAACAGAACTTGTCAAAGCTCTAGGGCCGTAATACTGCATGTTTCCTCACTATCATCTTTGTTTGCAAACCTTTGTTCATTGCAGCATTAATGCATATCCGAATGTTGCATCGTACTGGCCCCTGATGCTGTATTTTATGCACTTCAGTAAATACAGCATTTAATCATACAAAGAGTGCCACTATGTTCCAGTTAAGGGTAACTGATGTATGTGTTCACAGGCAGATGGTCACATGGAAGCAGCATAGTACAGTTTGTTATTGATAAAATAATTAGTTGCTTTCCCTGGTATGCTCTTGAATGATTCAGTTAAGAGGGCCATCAAACAGCATACATTGTAGAGCTGAATAAACAGACAACACACATACTCACTCATATAAGGACCAACATCAAGGGGCACTTAAGGTGTTGCAAAGTAATACAATTTTGGCTTACATTGGGGCAGGATCAGCTTTTTGTTTTAGCCATACTTCTGATGTTACCAAAAAAGAAAGGAAAAATTACATTGTTTTCTGTACCTTTGATCAACTGAATTGTTAAAACATCCAGATTCTGTAACTGACATGACTGAATGCAGGGCTACACGAAAGAGAAATAAAACTTTGGGCCAAGCACTGAGTGTCACCCATGTTCATTTTTGGAGCCCGTGTCCTCTATTCCCTTGTGCAGTTTCCCATCCATAGGACTCCCAATCATTTCAACTTCATTGCTGATGACTTACCTTCGCCTGCCTTCATACCTCTCACTTACTACTTCTTACAGCCACCCTCCCCTTCAAGGTTAACTTTCTTTCTGTACACAAATATAATATAGAAATAAATAGATCAAAGCAGCGATGTGTAAGTTAGGTTACCAATGCTCAAAGCCATAATGAGTCTGGGTAAAGGTGACTACTAACCTAGATACACACTGTTAGAGGGCATGGTCAGCACCATAGAAGTGGTGTTGATTGGTCCATGCAGGCAGTATCAGCAATCATTTATGCAGTCATGATAGTGACCACAGCTGTATAAAAATGACAGTTTGTGATTGCAAGTTAGGAAATGTACTAAGGAGCAGTTATAGCAATTTGTTATAGCTTAACAAAGGTTCTTGACACAGTTTTGCAAAAGGCTGTTATGAATATATAGTGGCTTATTTCTTAGCTTGAAGACCTTTACTTAATTAAGCATAAATGAGCGTCAGCGAACTAATTCTGCAGTCTAGCAAAGGTTGATAATGCATAGAGGTATTATGCAGACACACAAAAGTAACCAAGTGCAGAACTTTTCCTTTGGTTTATAACTTTCAGAGGACATATTTTGTCCTCATTTTGGGAAAGAATGTTTTGGTCCTTCATTTCAAATTTGGATATGTGCCACATTAGGGCATTTTACAAGAAAACAACCGATTGTGCTACTCCCAGAAATGCAGCTTGTTGGCATACCCATGCATTTACAATGTTTGTGGACTAGCAGCTCAATTAACATCACATTTTCTTTGATAAAATTATTATACCAGGATCAGTTATTAGCAGTTCATCCATATTTAAGCTGTGTATGGCTGTATTTATGCATAAGAGAACACAATTTCATTAAAATTTGACATGGAAAATCAAAGCATTAAATAAAATATATTTCCCTTCAAGAGAATAAAACAGCTACTCTTAGTAGCCATTTCAAGGCAGGCAAAAGATGACAAGATTAATAAAACGAATATGCTGGAGGTTGTTAGCTATACATTATGTTGGTGACTTTTCCACTCCCAGATATCTAACAGAATGTGTATCTTCCTGTATTAAAGAAATGCATAATTTATCTAGACACCATATATGATGAAACATTTCAAACCATTTAAGTGCCTTCATAGACCCTGACTAATAAGTGGACTTACACTATAACTGCAGATTTTTTAACTCATTCACTTCAATGGAGCTCAGGAAGTTTGCAGTGTAACTTCCAATGGGCGGAGCCTAAGCCTTTTGATAGAATCAAATTATGTCCTCACATTTCAAACAAATGTTCATATCTCTTAAACTATAGAGGTTATGAAAGAAGTATAAATGGCACACTCTTCAGCAGAAACTATTTTTATAGTGGTAGTATTCTTTAGGTTCTAGGTTTTAAACTGAATTTTACAAGTCACAGTAAATATAGTAGCTATTATGTTTGGAGTATTTTGTAAAAAACTAATTATATTTCAGCAACCACTCAAATTACATACATACTCTTAGCAGCATTTTGCCCATCTACCTGAGAGCTTTCATATGAGGCTAAGGAGTTATGTCTGCATTACGTGGTTGTTGAGATATTTAGAAAAATGTGAAAATTATATCTATATAAATTAATATCATGAAAACAACAGTTAATATTTCTTTACCTGCACTAGACAGAGGTCAAAGATTAATGCAGTTAAGTTTGCCATTGTGTAAGCTTTAAGATGAAAACTTTTAAAACCTTTCTATATAGCATGGTTTTGAAATTATTGATGCAAATATGAACAAGCAATATTTGATGCCCAGAGGTGTCAGTAGGAGTTAACTACAGATGCACCTGGAGGTGCCACTCAGATGTAATGAGTTAATATTCTGTATATATACACTCCCTCACACACACACACACACACACACACACACACACACACACACACACACACACGCACACACACACACATATACATGCACACAGACCCAGTTGCCAACATATGTCAATAGCCAACTTCCTGTTTGCACTTTTGGTCCACCCTATTCCACATATTCTTTCAGATATCCACTGTTTCTATGCTAACCATTTTTTAAACCACAGTCCTCAGTTAAAGTTCAATGTGTGTAGTGGATTTAGCTTGCCTTTTTATTTAATGCTGCCTGTCTCTGCTAATGGTTTCATGGTCAAAGGAAGCTTTATCACTTGTACATTCTCTTCTGTGTGTGTTTCTCTCTCTCTCACACACCCACTCTTTTTGTCCAACACAGACATAGCCACATAGACACAAATATACACACAGCTGTTAAGTGATGATGAGGAAAATATTGGTAATTCACAACATGCACCCAAAAGCCCATTAGAATGGCATGTGTGCTAACAAAACCAGTTAGTGCTACTGTATGTGGATTGCTGCCAATGTGATATCCATACAATTTGCTGCTAGATGCACATGTCTTGTGATCACAAAGCATGTGACCAGTATGCTTGTGCAACACTGCATGACAATTGATTCTCAAATATCCATCAGTGCACACAAGGCTATACATTCTGCTCTCTGAGTGGACCTGAATGAGTGGCCATAACTAGTTCAGGCACAGTGCAATGCAGGGCTCCAGCATGGTATTCCAGGGAGAGCAGGGCTTTCCTGTTCTTTTTGTGCAAAAACTTTTTGGAACACTTGTTGAGCATGTATGGTGGACTTCTGTGAACAGCAGATACCTGGCATAAGCTTGCTGAGATGGTTAGTGATATTACTGTCCTTACCCATTCTGGTGAGCAGTGCGGCCATCAGTGCAGGGACCTGAAGTGGTGCCACCTTGCCCTGCTTCATCAGTGAGAGACAGAGTTCTAGAGAGAGAACATGACATGTGCTGCAAGCCTTTTTTTTAGAAGCCATGTCTTATACTATCCTAACTGGTGTAAATGAATAGCTAGCAGTCCTTACTTTGTCTTCCATGTGGAGACATGACTCCTGATGTCTCAGAAGATGGGAGCACCTCTCCTGGCAGTAAGGGGTATGTAATATCTGTGTCAGTCAACTGTAGAGCTGTAACTGTGTTTGCAGAACATGTGTGTAATCATTTTCTAAGTGTGCCATCCTTCTGCAGGTCCAGATGTGGAGGAGGAGTCAGAAAAGGTAGCCATGGTGAGCTCAGGTTGTGCTGACTGATGCTTCTCACACTGGGTTGCCAATAGCTGTTAGATCTGCCTCTCAGCATAAGATGTGTTCAGTTCTCAGAAAGGGGCAAAGACTCTTCTTCTGAAAATGGACTGTAGGGTCTCCTCTGATCTCTTAGCATTAGCTGCAGAGGCTGATGGCTGAGGTGATCTGGCAAATGAATGTTGACCTTAGAAATATGGTCTGCCATTTGACATGGTTTGCAGATTTGTGGGACAATCAGGTCCCATTCATCCAGTCAGCAAAAAGCAACAGTCCGTAACACTAGCAAACCAGGTGAGTGATGCAGGGATTTGTTACCGTCTAGGACAGTCTGGCATCAAACCATGCCAGAAACCTCCATATCACCATCCTTATGTCTCCAACCCATGTGTGTCATTCCCTATTCCGAGTTCATTGTCCATCATTTAATCTCACTACCTTCTACATGTCTGTCTCCATCCATTGTCCTACCCATCATTTGCCCATATTCTGCCCTGCCTGAGTTTGTGATTAATGATTATCTTTCTGCTGCAGCAACCTGGTCTTCTCCCTCCCTGTCTAATTCACATTCATCCCTCACTATCACACCCACATACCCTTCTTTTGCAAATCTTACAAACAAGACTTTATCATTTTCAAAAATTATCCTTCCTCCTTCCCCACATTTCATGCCCTACTGCTTCTTGCTGGTCTTCATTTTCCTTTATTCATATCTATGCCATTTCTTCTTTATTTATATGATAAGGGGGGGTGAGGTTTTGCTGTGTGTACCCAAAGTGGTCTATGTGATGGCCACCTTTCTGCTTTTCCTATGCCATGAGCGAGCATGTACTGACAGAGTTGCTTAAGCATGCCTTTGTTGTGATGACCATCATGTTCATCATGATGTCCATCATGTCAGGCATGCACCTGGATTTAATGCTGCTCTAGCTGTACAACAGCCTAGTGCTGACCATTCCATTATTGCTACAGGTCTCTTTAGTTAAGCAGTCCTTCATTCAGAATGCTGAGTTTTTCATACTTGCCTGATTAGCTCTGTGGTCCTGGAGTAGCAACCATCTCAGAAACTAGTATTGCACACATGCACGGTGCTTGTTTATGAATCCTGAAAGATGTGTTAATTTTTGTTGTAGCAGCAGTCAATAGTGCTCCCAGAGGCAAGCAATAAGCTTACAAACTGACTTGAAAGGCATGTCATCCCAATGGTGTATGCCAGATTTGTTTAGATACTCCAAGGATTATGTTACTGCCAAAATCTTGTTAGTTACAGCTGTATCAGTGACATAATGATTTCATGGCTCGACTTCCGGTATATGTTTTATAGTGTATATCAGAGATCAAGCTGGGAAGGTAAACCATGGGTTTCCATAATTTAGTCCTCCTTTCTACTCAAACTATTCATCCTAGCATTCATGAACATGTGGATATTGTAGAATTAATTTACAGAGCTACTGCAGCTGTGAAATAAGAGTCATAGTGCATTTGTCCAGTGACCATTTTATATTTTACATTTACTATTGGGCAGGTTATGGACAACAACCCCACTCTCTCTCTCTAGATAGATAGATAGATAGATATATGGAGATATTTTTGTTGCATAAACTGCATTAATTTATTAGAAGGGCAAAATAAAAGATTGCAATGGAGACCACAGACACTGCTCTAGTGATTTTGTGGCTATTATTATTTATTTACATTTGTTGCAGAGGAATGCCTGTCTGAGAAGTACCATTTTAATCTGACTCCTAAGTAGAAATGCTCCAAAAACATTAAAGCATATAAGGTTAATACACACTAAGAAAGTTTAAAACATTATGATCTGAAACATAATATAAATCACAACACCGTGAATTTAGAGAATCATATAAAATTAACAATATATACACTGTAAATACTAATTTGATGCAGAATGAGTTGTAAAGGTTATTTGAGAACATGGAGATAAGATATATGCATGTATCAGAAGAGAATACCTGTGGAAATACTGTTTAATATATAACTGGTAATAAAAACCAGGAAGAAATGAAAAACTAGACCAAACCCAAACAAACCACAACAATGACGCAACCTCCTTGCAAACAGTAGCTAGAATTCTCTCAGTAAAGGTATTCAGTGTAAAGTACAACTCAGTTGTTGTTGTTGTTGTTGTGTCTTTCGACTTTTCCCAGTTAGGGGTCGCCACAGCGGAACTCCGGTCCGCTAATGATAGGCAGAAGATTTTTACATGCCGAGTTGCCAGCCCTGACACACAACCTTCAATGAAGGTACGCCTATTCACGCATGTCTCCACACAGAAAGTGCTCTAGCTGAGAATCGAACAGGACAGCGTATTACTGTGAGGCAACAATGCTACCGCAGCACCACCACAAAAGCACAACTCAGTAAAATACAAAATTTGATTTATTTTGGACCACGAACGTAATAAATTAAATGACATTAGCACGTTCATCCCTTACAATAATGGGACTTCTTCAGAGTTCTAAAATACACTGATATTAGACAGCTAACTATATACTCTCCCTACCACTTAATCATACTCAATTAGTTATGTCTGTGGAAAATAAACTTTTAAAGGTACAAGTCATTATATCAACCAGTCCATAAATATACTTAAAAAATTCTATTAAAAACATACAAATGGGTATAAGTAAAATATAAAACTCAAATAAATACATATAGCAGACTAAAAATTCATACATATTGATAAAAGGAGAAGAAAAGGGAACATTATTAATACAAAAAAATCCATCAGTATGCATTTTATCCAGTACATCATAAAAGTCAAACTAATAAGAAAAATTAAAAAAAAAGTGACGCAAAACAATTGAGTGCTTTTATTTAAAAAAAAATACTAGTTACAGAAATATGGTTGTTTACGCCTCTTGGTCCAATTGCATTTGTTTTTAACTGCTATTCGGCTTTTTTACAATCAAGTCTGTTATCTGGTCTATCCCTTTGATCTTGCTTTGCCACTTCCGTAGTATAAAACCCAAAGGTATGAGGAAGTCAAATAAGGGAGGTAGGTCAGTAGTCATGGACATTACTGACTATAAGTGGTACCATCTACAGATAGTTCTGTGCAAAGCTGGACCTTCCTTTTTAGATTTTGGATGTAGCTGAAGAATGCTTTGTGATATACCAAGCCAGGGATGCTAATTTAGTTTTGTAATTAGCTTTATAGGACTTTAGAAGATGTCTAATCTGCTTGTTTATGCTTTGGGGGGAGTTCTTCCTTTGCTGGGACCATTCCCTCTTGTTTTCTGACAACACTTTCTTTCTCTTGGTGTATAACCTATTTATGCTGAATGTCCACCAGGGTGGCTTATTTTTTCATGAGGATCTTGATTTGATCCATTCCAGTACAGCTGAGTCTATAGATTTATATAGGTGTTTATACAGGACATTTGTGTGCACCTCAGTATAGGAGTCATTGCTGTCAGTGTTGGCAGGGAGTCTGAAACTACTGATGCCATCACTCAATAGGCTATAGTTTGCTGTGGAGAAATTTGTTAACCATTTTGCTTCTGAGGGTGGGTCAGGTACAATCATTACTTCAAATGAGACTGATTTATAATTGGACTTTACAAGGGAGGGGTCTACACATGGGGTGATGCTGTGATCCCCATGTTGCTGAGCACTATGTCGAGGATGTTAGCGCCCCCTGTGGGGGTACTGACTATCTGCTCCAGAGCATTTGTGTTAACAAAGCCTAGGAACCTTCGAGAGAGCACATTTTTGTTGATATATGTTACCTAATTGATGGAAGGATAGTTAAAGTCCCCCATAACCAGGGTATTTGGCAATAACAGGGATCTGCAACCTTCACTATCAAAAGAGCCATTTTTGGTCCCTCTCCCACAAATAAAATTTATCGGGAGCCACAAAACCTATTTGACCCTAAAATAAAGATAACTATATATAAAACTTTATATGCTGTGTTATTATACTAAATATAAAATAACTAAGTTTATAAGAGCAATATTTAAACTATGTCCCTATTTTTGTTACTTTGTTGGGATTGCTTGATCACTCTCAGTGTGTGTGTTATATCTCTTGACCACTTAGAACAAGAGATCTGAAAAAAAAATGGGGCACAAATACCCAAAACTAGGGGCACTTTTTAAATATTGTTCTTACCAACTTGGAAAGTTGACAGAATAACAGATTTTGCATTAGCATTCATTTTCTGAAGGGCATGAAGTCTGAAACTCAAATGTCTGATTATTTTTTCTGACTTCAGCCCTCAATGATTTGCCAGAAAACCACAATTTTATGAGAAGCAGAACAAAAATATGAGACAAGAGTTAGGACATTCTGCAAAAATCTGCACAGTTGAAAGGTAAGTGTGTGTGTGTGTGTGTGTGTGTGTGTGTGTGTGTGTGTGTGTGTGTGTGTGTGTGTGTGTGTGTGAAAAATGCATGTTTATAAGAGCAATATTTAGTTTCAGACCCCTGGGCTATACTGACAGTGACTCAATTTGGTCCAGGTAGGCTGTGTGATTTTCGTGGTTCATGGTGGGGTACCTATAGCTAACAATGATATGAAGGGGGGAGTCTTTCCTACAGTTAGTTGGACTTGGAGTAACTCTAGGGAGTCATACTGCCTGGAACACATAATCTGAAAGCTCCATCACGTCTCTCTTCATAGAATGCAGTGAGGTAGATCTCAAGTCATTCACTTCAACATGGACTATGACAGAGTCACAAAAGTACTTGTTGTTGAGAGACTTGAGTGCATGCATGATTTGGTGGATCCTGGCACTAGACATGCAGCTGACCATGACCTTCTCCTTGTCCAGCCTAGTGAGGGGGGACATCTTTGTGTCTCACGATGGAGTCACCTATGACCAAGATACTTGGTTTAGATAGGCTTTGCCTATGGGGCTTATTGGGTGAGTCACTGATGCATGTGTTATTATGTGTTGTGGGTGCTGCTGGAACCGTACTGTGTGTAGAATATTTGCTCTTGGGAGGTCTTTGCTTTTTTGTTATATTTCTAGTGAATACCTCCTCGTATGTGGGTTTATGTGTTGTGTGCTTGGTATTAGTGGGAGGTAGAGTGTGGGTGCTGACAACCTGCTTGGTAACTGGTTTGTTGTTATGTGAGAAAGCATTGATTCCAGATTCATAGTAAAGATACATCTCTCACATATTGTATTTGCATGTTTTAGGAGTAGTAGGTTGTCTGTATACATAAGGCAATTGCTACATTGCCTCAGGATGCCCATATCAATCAGGCTGGCTGGAGAAACAGTGGGAAAATCTCTTTCCATTATGCAAGGTATATTCTGTAATAAGTGGCAGAGGGTGGGCTAGATGGACTAGGTTATGTTGTAGAATTAGTAAAATCAGCTAAACTATGGGAGGTTTAGGGATATAAATCTGCACAGTCACCTCAAAAAGCATAGCTGGGTTGCTATCTTGGCAGCAGTGCACAACTGTGTTGCGCTTGAGAAGCAGGGAAGCTTAGGAAGGTTACCTAGCAGTTATCAAGGGAAAATCTGATGTTTTAAGCATTTGCATCTATACACATTAAGGTTAACCCCCATTGCACAGTGTGCAGTTACACACTGTGTTTAAATATCAGCTAAGTTAAATAGTTTTCAAACAATCCAACCAATAGGAAATCCAAAGATTGAGCCTTGGGCTTTCCTAAGACAATCCTCAGCTCAGATGGGTCATTGACTAACCTCTTCTGCCGCAAGGGTGCAGAAGGACCCTCTTAATGTAAGATGTCTGGCTTTAGTGCTCAGAAAATGCCAAACAGTCTAGATTCAGCAAGTCTGAATTTAGCGTATGCTATAAATTATTAAAGTACTGTAAATAGGCAGTGCAGAAAACACAGTCACAAACAGTAAAAACATTTTAAAGTAGGTGGCAAAACAGGTCTATATTACCTGAGCGAAACTCCTTTTAAGCGAATACCAAAACACTGACATTAATTGCATGAACCGTGAGAATACCGAATGCACTAAACTGCGAAATTTGAAATCTCGAACTGTCATAGTCGGCCAACTCCACCACCCTCTACATACTACCTACCCAAACAAAATAAATAAACCACATACATACGCTAACCAAACCCTACTTCTAACCCTAAAGTAAAGCACCAAAACCCTACTTCTAACCCTACACTAAACCCCACATACACAACTATCTATGCACTATCCTTAACCCCTCCCTAGCCCTAAGGTCCCTAACTACCACACACTTCCCCTACGAAAATATAAATAAACAAAATAAATAATCCACATACATACATTTACCAAAACCTTACTCCTAACCCTACACTAAATCTTACATACATTAATTATCTATGCACTTACCTTAACCCACACCCTTACCCTAAGGTCAGTAACTATCACACACTTACCTTATGGAGCTATACCACAGACGGGCCAACCATGGTAATTAGACATTTCCAAATTCGCAGTTTTGGATGTTCGCTGTAATGCAGGTTCGCGCAATACGTGTCGACATTTATGGGTTCGCTTAAACGGACTTTCGCTCTCGTAATAGGGAGCCAGCAAAACAGTTACAAATAGTTTAAAAGTGCAAAGAAGGTTATGAAAATACTTATTTTTCATTAGAATTCACAGGATGCCTTGGATTTCATTCCGATTAACTACAGATCTATGGCTAAGGAGGCCAAACTCTGAGCAGCTCTGATAAACTGAGTAGGTAAATTCTTTAATAAGAACATTTGAAAAAGCATGTGAAAATTATATGTATCATTTATTTGCTGAATGTGAAAAATGCAATTTTTACAGTTTAGCTAAGGAAGATCATATAGAATTAAAACAACTCACTCTGAGCAGTAGTATAGTGATAAGGGTGGTAAAGATATAGTTGTGATGGATATAGACAGAGATATGAATGCAGTTGGGGAAATGTTCCAAGATTAGAAAATATATAAGGAAATTAATGAAGTTAGAGAAATGTTCTAAGATTAGAAAATATATAAGGAAATTAATGAACCATTCATTAGATTAATTGCTAATAGCAGATGTGAATGCTAAGGTAAATACAATGCATTTAAATGGTTCTGCTGATTTAAATACATTGATCTTCCTTTATATCTCTCAACCTTTTATCCCAATATATTATGGTTTACTAAAGATATATAAGGATGAAGAAAGGGTGAAGAAATCCACCCATGAGGCTCATACTATCAGGAAAGGGATGGATGACTGAAGTCATCTTCATATAGTTGGAAAATAAATTATTAAAATGTGTAAAGTTAACACTGGTTATTTACAAGATATGAGAGACATTTTGAAAAAGTTATTCTCATGAGAGCAACAGAATGAATGTAAATATTATATGTTTATTACTATAGATGTTGGCTTGTTATTTCCATCCATACCAAATGAAGATGGGATACAATTTTACATATTTTACATAGATATTTACGCTTCCCAGCAACCAATAAAATTCTATCAGGTTTAAATGGTGTCATTTAGATTAAACCCTCCCTCAAGATGAGGAGGGTTCAATATTGAATTTGATTGGTTACTGATTATATTAAAAACTGTCCAGCAGTTTATAAGTTGTTTGAAGAAGGGTCTTTAACCTGAAAGCACTAACGTCTTGTGTTTTAATAAACAACTTTCCAACAGCATGATGGTTCGGATTTCATTTTTTCATTTTTCATACTGCTGCCTGGTTATCTGAGCCTTTAGTGTGTGGTTCTGTTTTGTTCCTAAGTGTTCAATGTTAAGCACTTCAGTCTCTCTTATAATCTGATGCCAAAAAATCAAATCCCTATTTTTAAACTTAGAATTTCTTGAAGGTTCAGACTAACTATACATGTTCTATAGGAAATAATATGAGGTTCCATGTTTTATCTTTCATTTCTAAATGATTTAATATGTTGTTAAAGTAAAATCTGTTGAATTATTGTTCTTTTAAATAAGCATTTCTTAAAAAACCACTTCAAATTACTATTATTCAATATTTGCTTACATTGTATAGTGACATTTTTCTTTATGAATGGTTTCATGAATTTTTTAATTGACTGAATTATCTGAATTTAACCAGAAAAGCTACTGTGTGAATAACTGAAGATATAGCACACATTTGTAAGTTAGAATTCCTTCTCCACCATCTTTCTGTACTCTTACATGATGCCCCAAAGCTATTGTAGGTTTGTTTGGATGCCTTAAAAACTTCAAGCAGATATTAAATTATTTAATGTGTTCCTTAAATTAAATTGTTTAATGTGTTCCTTAGAAGCAATGAAATAAGTTGTCTCTATACTGTACCGTATTTTTGGTAAAATAACTTTTTTAATTAAAATGAACCCATCTTCTCTAGAAAAGAATAACATATTTAATTTACTTACTATTGTTTAATATTGTTTAAAATATACTATTTTGTTTGCAGTTGCATGTAAGAGTAATCCTTATATATTTAATCTCTTTACTATCCAATTTAAAGTTATTAGTTTTCATAAAATTATTTACCTCTTTGTTAATTAATAAGGTATTTGCTTTTTTATGACTGAACTTCAGATATGGCATCACATCAAAGTGTTTTCATTATTACTTCTTTAATATTTCTAAGTGAAGTAGCAGTGTTACCTAATATTACAGTATATTGTCAGTAACTACATGAATTCTACAAGTATAATGATCATGTATTTTAAATCCTACTACATCATTATTAGATTTTATGTAATTGAGTAGAGGCATAATAAAAGAGGCAAAGGAAAGCCTTGTTTCATTTTCTTATTTTTATTTACTGAAAAATAAAACATTCTAGTTTAAGATAATTAATTATGATAAAAAGTTATTAATATGAGGTGTAAAATTAATTGGACATCTATATATTTCTAAGACTTTAAAAATAGGAATAGTTTACTGAATTAAAGGCTTGATTTAAATTCAAGTTAATTGTAGACAATTCTTAATTATTGTTATTAGCATAACCACTTAAATAATTATGTTTCTGATGTCATCCTTTTGAGAATTTAATACAAAGCCAGCTTGCTTTTCTTATATTAATGTAGGTAGTATTTTTCAATCTATTATCAAAGATTGACACAGAAAGTTTGAAAAACAGTAATGAAATAGGTCTATAAAAAGAACATAGAGATTGATATTTATCATTTTTAATAAGGGATACATCATTACAGATTTCAATGATGGTGGCAAGTGAATGTAGTTTTAATGCATGTAAATAGTTTCTGTGAAATCAATAAACCATTGTGAGATAACATTTAATATAGTTCAGAAAATATCCCATCATTATATGGGGCTTTACGTTCTTCAACATTTTAATTTGCTTCTTTATTTCTGTTATAGGAATGTTTTCTTATTTTCCTTAGTTGATCCAAAATATTTTGTATATTTAATTTAAAAGTACATCAATTATCTGTTTCCTTTTTCTATGCTATTCTGTGTATCTATTTTCTTGTGGTATTTTTAACAGTTCAGAATTTCTTCCAGATCCCTATATTTCGTATTCATACCAGGGATGGCTATACTTTTGATGTGATTAATTCTTGCTATCATTTTGGATCTAAGAGCTAACATATGTCAGCCTTTAGAAATAAGAGAATAAGAATGTAGTTTAAGTTTTTCTAAACAAATGTAAACCTTGTACTGTAGGATCTTTGGAAAATCTGCATTTATTTGTTTTAAGTTTTGAGTACATGTCTTTTTCTCTTTTTTTATGTTTAACATTATTTTGTCTACCTTACCTGGAAATTCTAATAGGCATTCCATTGTTTTTCTTGCTATAATACCAAGTAGAGATTTTGCCATATAAATATGCATTTGTTGACTTATGTAGGATCACATCAAGTCCTTGTCCTAAAGAATAAAGGACACAACTTGAAAAGCAGTGTTATTTTTAAGATAATCAGGAATAATATTTATTCTCAAAACTAGTATTTTAAATTCTCACAGAAATGGATAATAATATCATACTGAAGTCCAGTAAAATAGTCTTGTGAAGTTTATACATCTATTTAACTGGATATACAAAAAGTATATCTTATTTAGATAAATACAGTATCTCACTTTATTAGTCATCCATTTCATGACTATTTTTAGAACAAACAGTCTTCAATCAAATGCTCTCTGCTTGCCTCTTTAGGGTTGTATATTTGTTTTCAATTTTGGAAAGGAAAGAACACATTCTAAGTAGTCAAAAGTACTTTTTCCATTTTGAAAGAAAGATCCTTAATCTTGCTGAAAATATAATGTGGCATTTAATACCACATTTTCTTATAGTCTTTACAAGTGACAGGCATGCCCTCCTTTTTTCTATTAGGTTCTGTGAATAGTCATGATCAAATCTGATGACAGAGTTACTAATTATCAGAGGAAGATTTACCCAAGCAGTTCTAAATTATTTGTCCAGATGTGAGATTACTTTGACAATTATAGACCTGGGATGGACTCCTTCTTCAACTTCAGGTTCTGTGATAGTTCTATGGGCTCTATTTATATCTTTTGACAAATTTTCTTGAAGGTTTAACACTTTGGGAATCCAGATGGTGAGAAAATTAATCCTCTTTCTTCTTCCATTTTCTCAGGCAAACCAAAAAATCTTATATTATTTCTTCTTTCCTTCTTTTGTAGGTCATCCCCCTTATTCGGTATCCAGTTATATTGTTTTACTAAAAAAATCATTGTTGTTTTCTTACTCATCAAGTTTCCATCAACGTCATTTAAACACCTTTCTATGATGTCTATGTGAACATTTTGTTCACATAGACATATGTGAAATGTTAAATAACTAGATAAATAAAATTTGTTGTTGTTTCATAGCTTTTAGAAGTTTAAACTGTTTATTGCCATTCTCCTGTATATAGTCTACATTTTTATTCATATTATCTGTTTTTAAGGATAACTCCTGTATAAATTACAATATCTCCTAGAAATCCTTCTTTGTAGAGATGGTATCATGCCCCATAGTTTTGGAAATGGACTTCCTTCAAGTGGCCTGTTTATACATATTCTGACAGGATTTTTTTGAATTATTAACTTTTGATTAAAATCATTTGATCTTAAGACAAAATACACATTTTAATTTACTTCTAGCACTGATTGAATCAACTTTAATAATAATGTCCTGTCCAGAAACTTTAATAGTATAGGGCAACTAAAATCTTTTGCACTCAAGCCACCATCTTGGACATACTTAACCTCCTCAGAAAAGTTATCATCTTAATGGAGTCTTGGTCTCTAGCTACTAAGCCAGTTATTCTAGTTCAAAGACATATACCAGGTATGTGCCACTTAATGCCCAGGATAGGTTTTATCCCATAGAACTTTAAGTGGCATGGGCATTAAGCGAACATCCTAAACTTTGTATTGTGCTTCGCTTAATGTCCATCTGCATAACGGCCAATCGCATTTACTTCTGCTTAGTACAGTGTGGATGTAAATGCAGTCAGACATTGTGCAGAAGGATGTTAAATGGTGCACACCTGTATTCCACATAAAACAGTATGTTAATGGATAGATGATATTAGTAAAAAAAAAATAAACTCAGATATTTGTGGTGTAGTAGGAATAATTAGCAGTGCAAGTTGGGATATTAGGAATATTATACATATACATTGTAGTTTGTTTCAGCATGAGGAGGGGTTATTGGATAAGGTAGGATAACTACTCCATTTTATTTTTAATAATGGCTTGACTATGAAGAGTATGTTAGGGCATAATAATAATAATCATAATAGTATTGTGAAACAACAGTATTTATGGATGTTTAAATGTGGGGTATGTAAACAGTGTAGGGGTCTGCTTCAATTAGTCAAACTCACTATTCGTCAAACTCCTCTTTGTTGAAGCTTATTTGTTGAAGTCTTCATCTATTGAACGATGGTTTCAGCACACCTTTTCCCACAATAAATGACCAGTGGGCCATTATTGGGAGTTTGCCCTTTTCCCCACTGTAGTGTGATCTCGGAGATGGTATATTTAGTTGGGGGGTGTGGGGGGTGCAGCCCCCCCACCACGATGAGTTTAAAAAATGTTTTTGTTGCAGTCGGTAGGTTGGTCAACTTTTTACTTACCATGGGAAACAGTTTCTCTGAAATGATCATTCGATGGATGAAGTTTCGACAAATAGGGTTTGAAGAAGAGGTGTTTAAGATTTAGAGTATTCAATGATGTGATATAGACCTACAGTGTAGATACATCAATGTAGGCAAACATATTACAGTGGGCAATAATGATATGGTACGCTATTGTTAGGGTTATTTTGATTGTAATACCACATGGGTCACCTGCATATATTGTGTAGATCATGTCAGATGAAAAAGATAATACCCAAAAAAAGCAACCTAAATAAATGCAGACCTAGGGCAGAGCCCTTTAGGACACCCTGACTATAACCTAGACTTTTACTTGTTCAATTGCTATATGAACTTGCCATGTTCTGCTTGTAAGACACACATCTATTCATTGTATCAAAAGTATATCAATATCCTTTTTTTAAATTTATTCATCAGTGTTTTGTGCATAACCGTATAAAAATGCTGGTCTATATAAAGTATATCACAGCACAAAGTTTCATATTGCTTTTTTATAGTGTTATAGAACATCATGTTACAAGTGGTTGTAGCTCTGCTTTTAACATTTGCGTGCTGATATACGGTTTCAAGTCCCAGCATTTCCAACTCTGACAATAATGTATTCAAAACAAACCTTTTCCATTATTTCATCACAAGTATAAACCTTGGCTTTAGATGATTGTTACTGTTGAAATGACACGCCAACCCAAAGTGCAAAATATGTGAAAAAGGGGTTGTGGAAGCATGGATGGATGGATTGACAAAAGTAATCGTATGGCCCTGTATGACTCTGTGTTTGTCCTACTCCCCTTTCCCTTAAAGCTAGGCTTAAAAAGTGCATGTCTCCAATCTACAGGTTCTCCCCATATTTAAACTGACCTAACAGATATAATGGTACTGTAACTTCATGTCAAAGTGTTCTCATGTCATTATTACTAATTCTGTATCTTCCCTGTGCCTTGTTTGAGTTCCGTTTGTTTAGTTCTTTTTTCAATATAATCTAATTTGATTTCAGTTTCTGAGGTTACCTGATTTACTATGAAATTTATTACCCCTTTTTAGAGCCAAACCGTTTTGTATAAAATTTTGTAAGTATATCTATAATCTGTGTGTCTGAGAATAAATTTTAGAATCTACATGCAGATTTTAGTCTGTATCTCTTTAATCCTACCATATATTATGTATCTATACAATGGCTTCCTATTGTGGTCAATATCTTTATATAAATTTATATAAATATTTATATAAAATAAGTATGTCTCACACTATGTTTAATTTGTCTGTCCACCTTGTTTATTTCAGTTTTTAAAGTTATAGTTCAACCTCTTTTCCTTTTCTTATTTTGTCTCCCACCTTAATCAGGTATCTTGATTTTATAGAAATATATCTTCCAGATGTTGTGCACCTAGATCCTGATGTTAAACATTTTTTTCATGTTTTGTATTCAAAGAATTTTTCTTTCAAAACGTGTCACATTTCTTCTGCAGTTTTTCCACATGCATTATGTGAATGCATCACTACAGTTAGTTTTAGACAATGACTACTTTATTTCCAAATTACCCGATATTAATCTTCTGTGCATTGGTTTATATTTCAGTTTGGCAAAATTATCTAGCAACAATGTAACCTTTCTAACCCCATGATCACTGCCCAACAACAGTGGCAAAACTTGACATAAAGTAACCAACATTTCCTTAGGAACACAAACAATGTCTATTATGTTTTGTTCCCTGGTAGGCTTTTTTTTACAATGTAAAGCAATTGTTGTTCCCAAAAATATGTTGAAAATGATTTCCTTAATGATGTTGTTGAATCAATATTATTCCAGTCTGTTTCTGTTAAATCTGAGTCCTCAGCAACTAATACTCTTCCCTCCCGTGTTTCATGCAATAAATGTATGAATTCCTTCAGATCATCAGCATTTGACTTTGGTGGTCTATACACACCAACCATTGTTATACATTCCAAGGTTGTCTTTATTGTCACAGTTACGAAATGTATAGTGTTGGTGTTATCACTGAACATGTAATAATCACAAATCTCATTGCAATCTTTAATCGCTGACTTAACACCATCACTTGATTTTTGTTAGATTGTTTATAATAGTAAAAACATTTAGACTCTGACAAAACTGATTTCCATTCATTATTCTTTAATCAAGTTTTTGCAAACAAAAACAACATCAGACTTGTAGGAATGTAGTAAATTTTACAATTAAAATGTATTGTTAATGATCCTAGCATTAATAACCATCAGTGATACAACAAATGTTGCTGTCTCCGAACTGTTAAATTTTTGCTCTGGCAAAAATTCAGTCC
Organism: Protopterus annectens; assembly: GCF_019279795.1. Taxonomy (NCBI): domain Eukaryota; kingdom Metazoa; phylum Chordata; order Ceratodontiformes; family Protopteridae; genus Protopterus; species Protopterus annectens. The sequence goes on along the minus strand of NC_056725.1, from coordinate 632,829,973 downwards.
TGTGTTTGCCAAATATTGCAATATATCTGCAGCATAACTTTTCTTCTATGTTCTTGACAAGTACATGCAATCCTGTCTAAACACGTGTGCCAAAAATTAGGTTTGAGCGCTCTACACATTTCCATTTTTTTTAAACGAGCCTTTTTTCATGTATGTATTTACCCAAAAAATCTTTTCAATCATGGTGACTTGACTCTCTTTTCAATATGTGATTTGTGAAAAATATGTCTTAATACCTGCATGTGCTACGCAGTGATGAATAAGAGGGATGTAAGTTTACTGCTAGCAGTCTGGGAGTCCTTGCAGAAGAGATCATTTGTATCAACATGAATAAAAACAGATCCATACTTTCTTATATTAGTGTTCTAAGGCCTTTCACTAAATCCTGTATTTTTTGTTCCTGGCAGCCATAACCCAATTTGATGTTCATAATCTTCTCTGCAAATGAAAGCGTCAGTTCCTCTAATTATCACTTTTGACCAGATGTGAAGAATCTAAACTTGTAATTTAGTAATATCTACTCTATAAACTATTACAAACTGAATAATCTTCATTACCATTAGTCTTATTAATCCCACTGTTTCATTGCTTATTATAGTTGCAAGCAAAAGTTCACAGATTAATAGGTTATTAATAGGCTAGCAGACACTAGGGCCCTTACAAGCCTAGCCACGTACCCTAGGCCATTTGGGTCCTGTGTATCATGGGTGTCTACAGGGGGGAGGTAACTAAGGAATTGTAAGGGGGGGTGTTAGTAAAGATAATACTTTTATTTACAGCCTCTGTCCATAAGATACATGAAGGCCAGACCAGGGGGTACATTTATGATTTCCCATCCAATTGCCAAAGATTCATTTGAATAGGGTCAAGGATAAACTCTGTTTTACATGGATGAGGAGTCTATTCCACAGTGCAGGGATCATTTGGGAAACATATCTTTCTCTACTGCACATTCTGTTTATATCACAAGCAAAGTTCAGATCCCTGAATCTGGTGTTTCTGGTGCTGTTTGTTTTGTGCATGTGCAACAGATCCATCAGGGCTGGGTCTGAAGAAGCCCTGAAAGGCATGCAAAGATCCTTCTCAGCAGCCTGTAGAAGACTGAATGCACAGACAGAGACTTTTGGTGATCATTGTAGGACTGGGTATTCATGCCCTGGATTATCCTTGTGAGAAACCTTTCTGGGCATTCAAACTGTTGCAAGTATCTGGTTAGACACATGTCAAAGGGGGCATTATATTCAATGACAGCTCTGATAAAGGCTGACTAGAGTGGCAGTATAGCATCCTTGGATGTAGATCCCATATCCTTTACCTATAAGTTGGGTGACAGAATGATTTTTTTACTATCTTAGCTATATGCTGGTCAAAGCCTAGATTGCTGTCAAGATATATTCTCAGATCCCTTACTACTGAGTCGGGTCTTAGGGGCATTTTATTAATGGAGTAATTACTTGTGTTGACAGCTTCCCAAATGGCTTTATAATGCATTTTTGGCATTAAGTTTTAGGTCATGGCTTTGGTACCAATCATTTGTCTGTGTTAAACCCTCTTGTTAGATGTTGATGTCTTGGGGGAATATATAATAGCTTACAGTTTACAGTCATCTGCGAACTTGGTGAGGCAGAGACCTTGAGCTTTAGCCATGCCTTCTTAGAAGTAGATGCCAAACAGAAGCAGGTCAGGCATGGATCCCTTGGGGTACTGTGCTGGTGTCAGGTCTCTTGCTGGAGGGATTTTTACTGATTCTGACTTCTTGGATCCTCTCTGTGAGCCAGCTGGCAATCCAGAAAGTTATTCAGGGATTTATGCCTAGCTCAGAGACCTTGTCAACAATGCCTTTGGGGGTATGGTATTGAATTCCTTAGCTAGGTCAAGATCTGAAATATGTACTGTTTTGCACTCATCCATTACCTTTGTGACCCCCTCAGAAAAGTCTACCATGTTAAGTAGGCAACATTACCTTTCCTTAACAAAGCCAAATTGGGATGGGTCCAGTGTCTGTAGGTTGCCAATGTCCTTGTTTATCATTTCCATGAAAAATTGTTTTATGACTTTGCATATTGGGCTTGTTAGAGTGATGGGTCTGTAGTTTCCTGGGTCTGACATTGTGGAGGGGAATGACTGTTGTGCTTCTCCATTCACTTGGAATGTAACCTGTTTCAAGGTACAATTGAAGAATCCCTCAAGTGTTTCTAATAGGTTGTGTTTTAGACTGTTCAGGAGGCAACCAAGGATGTTGTTGGGACCCACTGAGGTAATGTTCTTGGCTTTATTTAGTGCTGCCAGCAACTGGCACTGGTAATTGTTGGGGGTAGTATGTTGGAGGGGATTTCTCCTGGTGGAGCTGTGGGGGGAGTGTGGGGATAGTTTGAGCTGAATTTATCAGACAGTACATTTGCTATGTCACCCTGATTGGGGAATAGGGATATGGCACCTTTTCACCACTGGTTCAGCACACTGCTATGTGTTACCTTTAAGGTTCTAGACATAGCTGAAGAAGGCCCTGTGATTATCCTTAGCCTACCAGACTATCCTGGCCTTGTAGTTGGCCTTGGACTTAATGAGACCTCTTAGTTTTTTGCTTTTCTATAAGAGAACACTTGTTTTTTTAAGGGAGTTGCTCTCCCTGATTTTAGCCATGAGTTTTCTTCTTTTATTATACACCCTGTTTAGGTACCACCAGTGGGGTTTGTTTCGGGTTTACTTCAGGTGGGTACTGCAGCCTCTGTGCAGTCATTCACATGTTTGTATACAGACTGTGAATAATTATGCATATCTAGCTGATGCATATAGTTCTCATCCAGCTGGCTTTATATTTGGTCTTTCTCCTCTTTTTTCTTACAGTGATGTTCTTCAATCCATCCGAGTTCAAGTTTGATTTCTTCCTTTTAACACATCCCTTACCTCTTTTTTTTTTTTTACTTTCTCTTTCAGAAAAATGATGCCTGTAGATTAAAGGTTTTGTGATAGAAAAATAATCATTCCCTGTAATCTGTGTGTTATATAACAACATAGTGTCCTGTTTAGTATGTATTCTCTTTGTATTATAGACATTTATCAGTTTCTTTTTCTCCCTTCTTAATTGTTGTGAGCACCTTCCTTTCCTTTCTTATTTTCCACAGACTGCTGAATACTTCTATGCTGATTCCAAAGTTGTCATTGGTAGTATCCTGTTTAATAGAGGCTGAGTGATCTTTGCTAACAACAGACATTTCCTTTCTTAAATGTGTTTAGTTGCACTTTGCCTAATATTATTTATCTCATCAGCCAGTCATTAATGCATGTAATGACAGTTCTCCAAGCTCTGCCAATTGCACAAGTGCAATCATCATCAGCAAGTCTAGTTTCCTATTAATTATGGTAGGGAAATCATCCAACTTTTGAAATGAGGAACAGAAGTCAACAGTGTTATCAGGTGTTACCTTTAAATACATATAGCATTTAGCCCTCTGTACAAGACACTTGTGCTTTAGCAAATCATTAATGAGATACTCATTTAAGGAATCGATTTTCAGCTACAAATGAATAAAGAATTCTAAAAGAAAAACATAATTAAAATCAGTTACCACAGAACTGGAAGATTTTAAGTTAACTTCCATGAGAAAATCACACAAGTCATATACAACTTAACATTTATTAAGTAGAATAATGTCTTCACTGTGGCCTACTGTACCAGTTGTGCCTATCAAACAAAAGCTGGATTTCCTTTACTTCACATGCAGTCGCACGTTGTTATTGCAGTAAACATCAGTAAATCACTAACCAGCTCAGACATGTTTCATATAAGCTCTGGATTGTCTCCTCAGTAGTCAGTGTGAATTTATAGTTGACTAGGCCCCGAGAGGTAAAACAACAAAATATAAATCAAAGTAAATCTTCCTGTTACAAGTTATCCATTTCTTCTTACGAACAGTGAACAATAGAGATAAAAAATAAAATATTAATCAAAATAAATTTTCTCTAATCAGGCAATTGCACAGCCAATCACAAACCAGCACATGATTGTTTCAGATAAGCTCTGGATTGTCCTCCTACAGTCTGTTTGAATTTATAGCTGGCTAGGCCACTTGAGATGGATAGAGTTTGCCTATCTAAAAATCTATCCCTAACAAAAAAAAAAAAAAACAATGAAAATTAGAGGTAAATTGTTTCTTATCAGACAATTGTACAGTCAATCACAAATCAACACAGGATTCTTTCAGAGAAGCTTTGGATAATAGACTGCAGAACATGATGAAAGCCACACAATGGACATTGAATACTTCTGAATTATTGTAGTTATTGAATATGGTGGGATTTACTGCTTGTGTTTGCAGCTTGATGACCACTGAGGCAATGTGAAGCTCTAGAACTCAGAAATTGGAGATTGAGGTTCTCCTATAATTAAGCAGCAATAAAACTGAATGCACTCTTCCTGTCCTGCCTACTAAATGGACTTTAACACTATGATTTTTTATTATTGCTGACCAAATCTAGTGCTACTTGCTGTGGCAGCGTCTTTAAAAAAAGTAGGCAAAAGGAGCTGCATTTATTTTAATGCTCATTCACAAGGTGCTCTATTCAGAACACAGTTTAGCAGAACATTGTGCAAATGATTCCTACATTTTAACAAAAGAGAGACCAAATATGGGAATATTAGAGCAGAATGGGGTAGGTCCACTGAATATCATGGGACAACAAAAAATTAAGTATGAGAGATTGGAACAAAGTGATGCATTAGTACCCATATTTAAAAGTACTGGCTACACATTTTACACTAAGGATAAAAAAGTTTAAAAGCACCTACAATTTTCTTCCTATAATAATGACAACTCAATTTTCCTGTCTAAATGCACTGTAATGATATTAATTTCTCTTTTATTGATTAGTTTATCAAGATTATGGCTGTAAAATGACCATTGTGGACCACTCTATCCACAGAAATGAGTAAATGAATGAATGAATGAATGAATACATAAATACATACATACATGCATACATATTAATTCCACTGTCTACCATGAATCAATATTTCTTTTTTGCTGGACAGTTATAATTTATACTTTAGGCTTTAGAGAAGGCACTAATCTTATTTTTGGTATTAAAGTAACCAAATAACTTTTTTGTGCTGTGCATTTAATCACAGGTTTCAGTGTGTTGTCTCTTCTGTTGGGCATGAAAGAACACCCTTTTAATGTCCAACGTACATATCATGTTGACTGCCTGATGGATTTTTTTTAACATTCAGTTTTCTGTTAGATAAATCTGCTTAAATGTGTTGCATTCCTCCATAAGTGCATCCTGGTCATTCAGTTTTGTAATCACAAATTCTTACTGACACCTATTATATGCATTCGAATCCATTTATAATTAATAACTACTGTTGACTGTCTCTGGCACAATCAGTGCATAAGTGCACCGTTTCTTTAAGAAATCTGTAAAGCTGCGATGTGAGCTATGTGACTAAGGCCTACAGTATGGAAAATAATAAACATAACAAAAAAAAAGAGCCATCGCATGGTAACCAAGATGACAACTGGTTAAAAAAAAAGAGTAAATTTACCTAAAAAGTATCTTGTTATTCTATGACAAATTAGGGAACTTTCTATAGGCTACTTTAAAAATTTTAAACCCAGAGAAGAGATTACAGTTAAATGCTCGAATCTGTGGCAAGCTCTCCAACAAGATATTAAATTTATAACAGCAGCAAATAAACTAATAAAAGAGTTCAAATTCCAAGATAAAGTTCTTGTGTCAAAATATTGGAAAGAGAAAATTCCAGAGAGAGAAGAAAGTCATTTTATAAAAGCAATTGATTTGACTACAAAATCTATTTCTCTTCAAAAACTGATGTATACCCAGTTGATGATATGGAATAATGCATATTATACATGCCTTAGCCTGCATAAATTTAATTCTAAAAATTCCCCAATTTGTCCATACTGTAAGGATCAATCTGCCGATCTTCTTCATATGTTCTGGAGTTGCAAATGCATATACAGACTTTGGAACTCATTAAAGATACAACTTCAGAAGATGGGTTATCAAAGTACAACATCGTCATGGAAATTCATGATTTTGCATATTCCCCCAAAAGAACTTTCTAGATCTCAAAGTATCGTATTAATCAATATCTTTTTATTGATGAAGCTATATATAGCTACCAATTGGTTAGACCCATCCAAAACATCATGGAATACCTTTAGAGTATTAGCAATAAGACATATAGTAGCCCACAAATTACTTTTGAATCAACATAACAAAAATATTAATAATCCCAAAATTTGGGAACAAGTATTTAATATTATAATAGCGTAATATTTCAAATTTGAATTTAACAAGAATTATTTTTACACTTTTAAAAGACTCTGTAACAGCAAACTGTTCATTATTCAAATTGATTTTAACTACTGTTATATTATTCTTGTATAATTTAATGTGTTACTTGGAAGCATTCATGTAAATATTGTATATATGCTGTGGTGTTATTGTTAGTTACATTAGTTGGTAGTTTTTTTTATGTTGTATCTGTTTTAATTTTGTATGTAATATAATAAAACAATAAACATTTATTATTGAAAAAAAAAGAAAGAAAAAACAATTATTGTAATACTAGGAAGCTCAAGGCTGCCTCATAACCATTATAGCTTGTCAGCTTCCAGTACCTCCTTGTTTTACTGATCTGCTGAAACAGAATTATATCTCTTGTTCTGATATTTTTGTGACTGTTTAAGTTATGGAAGTACAAAGATCCTGGACTACTAGGTCCTTAATTGCTCAGAAATCAAGGTATAGCTTTGCTCTAAGGCACCTATAAGACACAGGAAAGAGAAACACTGCTTCTGTTTTTTTTTCTGGTAGCTTGAGGATTTAAGCCTATGATCCTCCTTGTTAGGAACCTCCATTTTTTCCCAGTTGTTTAATATGTTTGGTGAGGAACAACCTTAAAGTGGACAATGTATTCTTATCAGTGCTGAATATAAGGGGACAATATCCACTTTTGATCAGAATTATATTCCTTTGGTGATCAGCATGACAAGTAGATGGATTATTTTACAATTGCTTGTACATGTTGGTCAAAGAAGCAAACATTATCAATCCATTTTTCCAAGGTCTGTAACCACAATTTCATTTTTTAAGTAATGGTTTGTCTGCCAAATGCAACAATGTTGCATTTTTTAGGATTTAATTCAAGCCCATTTGTCAATGGACCAGGCATTTATAAGTCCATGCTCCTGCTAGAGGGATTCTCACCAGAGGTGGATTTGACAATGCCTGTCTGTTTGCATTCATCCACATACTTTGGCAGCCATAGATCAGATTTTTAATCTGTAGGTCAGAAAGGTAAACACTGAACAAAAACAATCCCTGAACTGCACCCTGCAGGAAACCAATGGTCACCTTCAGGTTTTCTGATACTGTCACAGTCACCTGCATCAACAACCAAAGTGCTGCGGCTCTAGCCCGATGTGATTTTTAATGCCCATGTTAACCAGGTCTGTTATAATGGGTTCCATGGCCTTACAAGTGACACTTATGAGGCTGATGAGCCTATAACTTTCAGGGTCAGTAGGAAGGCTGCCTTTATGGAGTAGCATCTCTAGTACTGTACACCGCACTTCTGGGACTGACCTCTAGCCAGTCTCATGCTAAATAGCATATGCAGAGGTTTCACCAGTGCATGTTTTGTCCTACTTACCAGAAAGCCTTGTGGATTATCTGGTCCCAAGGTCCTAATATATTGAATATAAATATGTTATTTGACTTGAACGGCACTTTCTGTACACATTCTTTTGGGATGATGGGGGTGGGGTTGAAAGTTACAGGGATTGTAAGGCTTTGGACAGTCATATCAGGGATAAAATTTGCACTAAATTTACTTATTATGATAATGGCAATGTTTGCCAGACATGAATAGTTTCTGTCATTTAGTATAAGTTCTCTACATTGTAAAGGGCTGTTTCTCAGTTTTCTAGCTTAACAATAGAGGGCATTTGTAATTGTCACTGACTTCAGATGTCAGCCTGAGTTTATGGATTGCCTTAGAAGATGTAACAGTATTTTTGAAATTATTAGCTAAAATGCTAATATTTTCCTTGATTTGGGGTCCTTAGATCTGCTGTGCACTCTATTTTTTTCCTTTTCATATAGATTTTATTACGTCAGTGGACTGCCAGGGTGGACTGCTTTTTAATTTGGATCTGGATGGAATTGCCAGTTCTATACATTTATTTATATGGGTACAAATCTCCTTGGTGAAATTATCTGCTGAGGCAATATCTTGGCAATGTTGTTATAACTTAATTTCAAGAATTCATCGTAGAATTTAAGATTCATGCACTTGAAGTCTTTGAATTCTAATCCATTGGATTCAGGGGGTTTAGATAGTTTGAAGGAAAAAATTACTGGCTTATTGAATGACTTAATCAGACAGGCAGTTACTATAGCTGGATAGTAGCAATCTTGCCCACTAAATTTTTACTTATTAGGTCTGTATACTTCTTAGCATATCCCATGTTGGTGATGCAGGCATTTAATTTAATTGATGGGTAGTTAAAGTATTCCCAAATGATGGAGTTCTTACATATGGGGCAGAACCAGATCCAGCACTAGGCATCCTAGGCAGCTGCCTATGGCCTGCTGGCTTAGGGGGGGGGGGTGGCTGCCAGAACTTACAGTTATTGATAGACAATTAAAAACATAAAGTTTTTTTATATTGTTTTTTCTCATCCATGCATTTTTTTCTTTAAGGATACACACTCTTCACATTTGTCATATGTCATACAATACATGCACAAGATGATTTAAATGCACATTGGAACCTTGGAGCTCTTACTACAGCAACACACAAGATATGCACACATGTTGGAACCTACTACAGCAACACACAGGGTTTTAAACCCAGCAAAATGGGGATGCTTTGCAAGAGCTTTCCAGACAAGCATTGTGTTACAGTTATTGTATTCAGAGGTGTGTGTGTGTGTGTGTGTGTGTGTGTGTGTGTGTGTGTGTGTGTGTGTGTGTGTGTGTGTGTGTGTGTGTGTGTATGAAATGTCCTAGTTAGGGGACAGGAGGTTAGTAAATTAGGTTGCTTAAGCTCAAGCCTTGTACTTATACTGTGGTGGTGGTGCTGCAGTAGCGTTGTAGCCTCATAGCAAGACGTTGTCCTGTTCGATTCTCAGTTAGACCGTCTTCTGTGTGGAGGCATACATGAATGGAGTGTGCCTTTGTTGAAGGTTATGCATCAGGTTATGCATCAGGGCTGGTAACCCGGTACGTAAAAATCCACTACCAATCATTAGCGGACCGGAGTTCCGCTGTGGTGAGCCGAAAGACACAAACAAACAGGCTCAAGCCTTGTACTTTAGCTACAGGAGACAAGAGCTTTAATCCTCTGCACCAGCTACCGGCTAAGTTAGTCATCCCTGTTTATTGGTTCATAAATTTTCTGTGACCGCTTAATGAAAAAACAAGCTTCAAAACAACAGAGATGCATTTTCAGGGATTGTGAGTTACAGATAATTTTCAAGGAATCTGTGTTTCAAGGGAAGATAAGTTTATTGCTGCTCATGCTTTTTTCAATATGCAACTGTTTTGTTTATCAAATGGCTATCAGTGTTTGTGCTACAGAGTTTCAAAGCAGTGTTAGAAGCACAACAGGTAGCCTGCTTGCCTTTGGTACAGAAGGCTGTGGGTTCTACTCCCACACCATGTGGATGGAGTGCTGATACTGCAGTGCACTCCTTTAGATGAGATATTAAACTGAGGCCTACCTGTGTTAATGGTAGGTGCTGTGAGAGCTTTTGAATCAACCTGAGTTATCAGACAGAGTAGGGGGAATTTCCCCATTGCCCTAACTAGATTTCCCCCAGTAGTGTAAATACCACCAAGAGTCTTCCCTGAAAAGAAGTTACTAGCATAGTGGAACTAATGTGGCCAACAAAGGATTTTTAAATTCAATCCATATCTCTGCCTTCATTTCCAAATTAAAGAAGAAAATAGTATTCACAACGACAGCTTTGAGCGGTGTTTATGGTAAACTGAGTAAGAATACGACACCAGAATTGTTGTGGGAGTTAGGGTGCTGGTCCATTCCCTTGCCTAGGGCTCCATTTAGATCTGTCTCTGATTTGGGGAGTTTATCCATTGCATTTAGAAACGACATGGACTTCTGAGATCATGGAAGGAGCCCAGTAAGATGTGATAAACTGATAAGTTAAATTATTTAGTATGATTTTGAGTTTAATGGTCTCTAGGAATCTGAGTAGATGTGATATGGACTCTGATAAATATGAATATGCTATCACAGTTACCAATGGGTCTGGAGGTAGGGTAGGCAATAAGCCCAAGTATGGAGGGACTGCTTTCTGGGCATTTAAACTAGGTTTTACTGATTACACATATATGGATGTCTTCAAAAAGGAGGTGTGACCTCAATACCATGTAAAGTACCCATTATATTTAAGGCTAAAATTTCACACAATTAAAATTCAGCAATAATTAGAGTGTAGGATCTTACATCCCTGTAACTTGTAACTGAAAATGTGCTTATACCTACAATCAAATATGGGTACTCTCTTGTCACCTTACATTCTAGCTCAAGCACATGAAAACTATTAAAATCAAAATCTGCAGACCACCAAACCCATCACTGACAATTTCTACAGTATTGTCACTGGCTACCTATAAATTAGCAAGTCACATATATACATGGCTGTCAAATCTACAATTTTTTTAAAAAACTGGACACTGCTCCCCCCAAGCAAACAAACAAACAAACAAACATACAAATCAAGCAGCCTAACCACACATTTAAAGACAGTCAGGAAGATAGCATTATCTTCATTGTTTTAAAACCTCCACAGGAGAAAGAGTTATCTCTAGGCTAGGCCCAGCTATTTGCAGTCAGCTAATTGCAGAAGAGAGACTGCAGGTGACAATTCAATTATTTAGAAACAAACTAAAGAAAACCTGATGAAATGCTTTCACTTCTATGCCCATGGCTAATTCTTGCAGCTCACACTATACCAACATCTTTCTTGTAAAGATATACTTTTAACAAAGGGCCAGTGGTTGAATGCCTACCTTAATTGAACATACCGTGCATAATATTAGATATTATGTAATATACAAATCTATTGTCTCTACTTTATGACTAGACTATTTACAGATCTGTGGTTGTTTAATCTGTGTATAAATTTCTGTTTGTATCATCTACCATGGTGCTGAGGCTGTGTGTGAAAAGGGTCTGTTTACCAGTTCACTTATACAGTTATCAAATTAAGTAAATAAATAAAAAAATGCACTCACAAGGAGTGATAGTCAAACTTATATTGACTACAGAATAAATTAATAATATATTGACATTTGTCACAAAAGGAGATACTGCCAGCCCAGCTATCTGGATATTTGTAAATAATTATGTCATTTGTGAATATTAATACAATTTATATAGAAGTGTAACTAAAGGAGATATGTCCAGCCCAGGTATTTGGAATTTTGTAAATAATTATTTATCATTTGAAAATATCAACATAATTCATATGCTTGCGTTACAAATGTATTAGAACCGTATGTCATATAAGATGGTTTGTACAGACGTGTGCTGAAGAGATATTTTGTAAAGTACTGAGTTAAAATGTAACTACAGTATGCCCTATTGGAATAGAACAGAAATGTACTAGCACTAGTGTAATTGCTTAGATGTATATATATTAACAATGTAAACTGAAACCCAAGAGATTAACTTCAGAAAAATACCTTAGATTAAATTGCTTTATGGTCATGTAGTAAAAGGATGTTATCTTTCAGTTTCAGTGCAGTAGCAGGCACAATGTCTAGAACTAGAAGTGTTTTGTATTGCCTGGAAGTGTTTATTGTTTTATGACTTACAGGATCTGCCTTAGATCTAAGAAAAGGCTGCATTAGTGGGGGGGGGGGGTTACCTGGGATAGGGTCAAATGATAAGAAATTATATCATTCTGCAATTTATCCCAGTAGTAATATTTGAGATATTAATTTAAGAACTCTCTGAGCGAGACTGAGTATTCTGTATTTTCTTTGATCTGACAACATCACCACATCTGCCTTGCTTGCTCTGTAAGTAATTTATCCAGGATATAGTAATTCTGTAAATATAGGCAGGAATATAGCAAAGCTTAATTTAGATGTTTTCCTTTATTTATTTGAAACTGTGCTGCAATGTGTTTTTAAATATTTACTGTGATTTTGAGCTCTGATGTTACTTTGATTATATACTGAGCATTTTCTTGTTCTTTTATTATTTATTATTAGATATATTTAAACCTTTCACTGTGGCTGATCTTTGTGAGACATATTTAAGTTCTGAAAGTACTGGCATATTTATTTGGTGACACTGTGTAGGCCACTCCTAATAGCCTTCCTCTTGGTCAAACTACCATTTGTATTAACAGTAACATTACACAGTAAGATTGGACACCCTTTGTTAAGGAACTTAGAGTAGCTGATAAACAGTTGGCTGGTGGCAGTGATTACCTTATACAGTCTGGGCAGAAGAAGGCATAGCTAGTAAACTTGTGCCAGTCTTTCCCAGGTATGTGTGTGTATAAATCAAACCTCAAAGTGTGCATGTGACAGCTACTTGGGCAGGGACACAAAGCACTGGCTGACAGAGAGGGTGCTGGATGTCATGACTTGGCCACTCAGCTGAGATCTCCACTCTATTGCTTTTCTAGTGGGGAGTCTTATTGGGGATTTGGTAGGTAGAAACCAGACCCTGACTAACTGTGGCCTCTATATACTCTTAAGGGAAACTGCACTTGATGCAGAGAGCTGCATCTGGAAATACTGTGTGAGTACTTATCATCCTCTCAATGTACGTCCCCCACTGGTGCTAGTGGTGATGATTGAGGGTCCTTGATTACTATTATCATTGGTGGGGCATCACAACATTGACAAACAGGACAAAGTCAGAATTTGTATTGGTTCACACTATCTTAAAATGGATCGAGAGGGAGTATTATTTACCTCAAATGAATAGTGACATCATTGCAACTACATCTGAGCAGGATATTTTTTTTTTTAGTTTTTTAATAAGAAACAGAAGTTTTGGCAGCTCAAGCTGGATGAAGTAGGTTCTAGCCACTGTATACTTACTATGTTCTTGAGCAAATGCATATTCTTAAGGGTTGGCTTTGGGTTTATCATCAGTACCAGAGGTGAGAGGGAGCGTGTTACATAATGTATTTGATAAATATAGCGGTACAAACTGAGAAAATAATGTAGGACAGTGTATTTTCTGGAATGTTCAGGAACCAGAATCAAAAGAGGAGTTTACTCCTCTACAATGCCCTGCTCGGAATGTATCTGACCAGAGACTCCACAAAATCTGACGCACATGTGAGGGCAGAGCACTGCTGGCTTGTTCAATCTGGAATCTTGACACCAATGGATGGGAGATAGAATATACCAGGATTACTCAGTGGTCACTGCTTGACAGAGACACACACAAAATGATAGCATAGTTTTTATTCAAAGTAAAGGGGGGGCGAAGCCCACATAACTGGGGGCTAGGGCTTATAATGCATGCAGCAGACAGCCTAGTGAACCTATGACCACCTGAACAATGAACCTAATACTGTTATGCTGTGAACAAATCCCAGAACATGTGAGAGGCAGAGCACCCCTGCCCAGTTCTTGTTCAGGAATCTTGACCAATGGATGGGAGAGATATACCAGAGGGATTACTTGTCACTGCTTGACAGAGGCACAGCAAAATGATAGGCATAGTTTTTATTCAAAAACAAAGGGTGTGGGTGGCGACATAACTATCCATGGGGCTAGCTTAAATGCGCCCTTGGGCAGATAGCCTAGTATGAACCTATGAACCTATGAACCAATGAACCTAAAAAATGGTTTCACTGATATGGTTGAAGTTAGCTGTTGATCTGTTTGAGTACAACAATCCCAATTTCTTATTTAGCAATGTGTTACTGTCATTAACAAACTCCTCTAGTATTCCAAGTATCCTGAATTTGCACAATTAAAAGATACTGTAACATAAACTATGCTCAGGTATTCCTTGTCATTGTTTTACCTGCATACATGCAAATAAACTTTCTTTTTCTCTTTCTTTATTTATTTACTGAGTAGGTGCACTTGTCATCAGAACCTTCTTAGCCACAACCCGGGCTTAGTATGCAGTACATAAAGAAAAGTATATTTAAAGCAGTTACACAATATAGCTGACATGCATGTGACAATATGTTGACAAACAGAATAGCTTTGCAGATCAAAGTGAATCATGTTTAACATATGCATTAGCTTCAAAGTTTTACAAAGAGGAGAGTTTTTATATAATATAAATAATAATTTTTATATAATATATTTCCTTAAAGTTGTTAAGTATTTTAATAAAATAGAAAAACAATTAACACAGGAGTTTTATTCATGGTCTGACAAAAAAGGATTAACAATGAGTTTATATTCTATATCGTGAAAGAAGTGAAGGCCTAGTTTGTGAGTATAAAGCACTGAGAGACTGTTTTTATGGGAATATCTGTGAGTAAGAAAAAGTGAGAGCAATGATGGCATCAGACTGCAAAGAGTTATTTTTTAAATAAACTAAACACTAGCAGTGATGAATATAACAGATTTCCACAATCCGTTAGGGACAGTGGGAATTTAACAATATTTAAGAAGGAGCACGTAGATGGAAGCAAGTAAACACAAATGATAAATCCACAGCAACCAGTTTATTAGTGAGCGCTTTCGTCAGCCTTTAGCCTCAGACTTCATCAGAAACACCATTAAAAACCTTAACATGCTTATATATCTTACACCATATCACATGGTCGCATAAATACCCCCCCTCATTAATTAATTTAATTAAATTGATTAAACATTACCAAAATAGCTAGTATAAAATATTAAATTGTATAAACCTCTCTCCTAGTAAAGCAACATTCTGTTAATATCAAGTTCAAGTAAAAATGAATAAATATGAGAATATATAACCTAAAAAAGTTAAGGAAAGAATAAATATATAAGTAAATGCATTTATAAATATATTTGATGGATTTTTTTATATGCTTCAATATTTAAGAAGGCTTACTTTTGTAGTCAGTACTTTGGCTACAAGTACAGTTTGATATGATGATGGTTGACATTTACTACACTGTATTTTACGGTAAACAAGTGAAAAAAAACATATATTTTTTATTGAGGTGTCCATTTGAATAAAAACTGGCAAGAAAAATAAAATACTAAAGCATGCCCATTGACCACCAGGCATTTGTATTCATTATCAGTAAATAGGTCCACTTTTCATTTAGACTTGATACCTTCCTGAATGAAAAACATCTGATAATGATCTACAATTTTCCATTTTGGATTTTCTGTCATTTGAGAAAAAGTGCAAATTCATACACACAACATTATGTTCCAGAGCTGTCAAATTCCTGATCATCCATCAAGGTTTATGAGTCATATCCAACATCCATAATGTCCCCGTGAACAGATGACACCATCCATGGAGTTTACTAGGCAAGTAGGGAATGAAGTAGATTGCCAAGGCTTATGTTTTGTATATCTGTCTAACACACACACACACACACACACACACACACACACACACACACACACACACACACACACACACACACACACACACACACTGTATGCACCAGAGTGAACACATGGAGGACATGAACCTCTAGATAATGGAGGATATGGGACCTGCAGAAAATCCAATTGAACATGTGGAGGACATGGAAGCTCTATACAAAAGGCATCCCAGCTAGGAATCCAGCTAGACAGCCTCTTGCCATAAGGTGATTATGTTACATACTGTGACACTGGGCACCACAAATCTCTGAAGCCTGTTGTGAAATGGAAAGTAAGGAGAATACCCAGAAACCGAAAAACGTAACAAAAGTATGAAAATTCTAATCAAACTTTCAGTCACTTCTCAATAGTGGAATAAAAAAACACACCTATTTAATCTATAGAACCCTCACCAACACAATTAGTGACATGCAAAATGTCAACGTCAAAATTATCTGCACTTTTTTTCTTTGTTAGGCCCTGACAGCAGGCAACCAAAATCAGAGTTATAGCAGAGAAGCAAACAAAAGCAGTGTTTAATGAGAGAAAAGCTAGAAATTCTTGTTTTGAAGGTAGACCAGAATTTAGGGTAGAAAATGTAAATTCAAGCTACTGCAGTTTCAAATCATGACCAGATGAATTATACAGTATGAGGTATGATGACATCCATCTTTACAGGAGGAAGTGTAGATTGTCACTGCATCTACCAGACATCATTCAAGAGCAACGATTACCTGCAAATAATGAGGACTTAGTGAAATCACATTCAAATTTCATGATTTTAGCAATCAATGTGTATTTTGAAAGCAATCTTTCTATTCTGATAGAGATACCTCAAGTCAAGGACACTGTTCATACTAATCTGAACAGCAACATGAAGAGAGTTATAAGCCATTTTTTACTCTAAATATTATAAATATTTGAACATAATTCAAAGTAACTTAGGTGCTAAGAGTGCAAATACTTCATAGCATGGTTCAGTAACTCAGTCACATTTATTATATTTGGTACATGACTTACAGTCAACAGCTATATATGTATCTATAGCTATAGATAAAGATATAGATATATAGATATATGTTAAACCACATAGCTGAAACACTGTTATGTCCTTCAGGGCAATTATGGCTTATGTCCATATATCCCACGAGCCTGCACTACAGGAGGTTTAAGATATTACATAGTGAGGACTTTAGCTTTGTTGAGTCTTTTTTACAGTTTTCACGGAGTGGTTTGTCTTTGTGATCATTTTACCCTTTGCTTGGATGTTATTTAGCATATTTTTCAGGCACCTTAATATTTATAGGCATCAGACAAGGCTTTAAGCCCTGTGCATCTATGGTATACCCAAACAATTCAAGTATGCTATACTGAAAAGGTCGTAAAAAGTCTGAAACATGGCATGTTTACAGCACGTGAGATTTAGCTTTATTGGCCTAAATGTAGCCATAAAGACATAAAAAAGTTAAAAAGTAATGGACCTTCAGAAGCCATGTAGCTAAAACACTGTTATGTCTTTAAGGGGTGTTTTGCATATATCCCATGAGCTTCCACCACACAAGGTTTAAGGTATCACACATGTGAACCTCTGAAGCAGTGTGAATTTTGGATGCTGTGTTCTCTAAGGAAACAGGTAGTGCCCATGAGCAAATCTCAGTTGGAATATATCCATCATGTCTTGGTAAGGCTGTTTGAGTACTCAGCATGTATGTCCACCAGGGCCCCTGCAATGGTGGATGTGGTTGACCCTCATACCTCTCAGATGTCCAGATTTCCACAGAATGTCAAGATTTTTGCCTCTGTTTTTGGTTGGTTCCTCATACAATTTGTGGTTTTCCAGAAAATCTTTGGGGATTGAAGTCAATAAGTAATACTAAACATTGAGGCACAATTTGAGTTTCAGACATCATATCCTTCAGAAAATATATAATTATGCCAGATCTGTCATTCTATCAAATTCCTATGTTTATAGAAGCAATATTTAAAATCTGTTCCTGTTTTGGGGCCTTTATTTTCTGATTTTTCTGGCTTTGTCCAGATTTTTTGTGCTGTTTGGCTGAGAGGTATGCTTCTCCTTTTGTAGTGTTGTAGACAGTGCTAGTGTGTCATTAGACTACGTCACTTCCATGTCGTCATCATCAGTCGCAGGTGCCCTGTTGATGCTGGACCTATGGTGACTGCCAGTGGTAGCCCCTCCACCACTGGAACCAGTGAAAGCAGAAAGACATCTAACATCACGGCCTACCAACACATACTTATGCTGCTATAGTCCCCTGCTGTGGCATGCAAAGTATTTCTTTGACAGACATACCTCATCTTGTAGTTGTTGTGGCTGCAGACCTGAGCTGACTAGCTCACTCCTTCCCTTCAGACATGCTATACTGTGCTTTAATGAACATTATTAACCTGGTGTCTTCTCAAATGAAACATGAATGGCTGGTGCCAGCCCATTCCCCACATCCAAGCCAGCCCCAGGTATCAGAGGTTTGCTTCACCAATGGCCAGTGAGTGAGACCAACTGTCCTGTAGTGGATGTGCCTGTTGTAATGTCATGTCATGTGCCTTTTCCACTGTATACAGTAGCACATGTTGCCCCCATGGTTACTCTTTGTATTTGTTTAAAGTATTCACCATTGAACAAAAAATAAAATAAGTTTTTAAAATGATGTCCATAAACTCCTTATTAATTTAATATCAACTTTAGACTGCTCATTACAATGTGCTATACTATCATCAAGGGCTATGTAAAAGATGAAATTAATCCAACCAACCTTCCTCAGACAAAACAGTTACTAACAAGGATTAGGGAGTTTAAATACTTTAGTCCCTCCCAATTAATCAAATTTTAATTGATCTCCACCTTCAATTAAGAATTCCTTTTCACTATTAATATGCATTACAAATAAAAACAGTATTTATAACATAAAACGCCTTTGTTAAAAACACCATTATTTAAAAACACTCTTTAAAAATCACCATTACATACAGGTTATTAAAGCAGTTTTGGTTATTGATTAAATAATATACAATTAATCCAACCGCTTTTAAAAACTCATTTCTGCTAAGATTTTAATTGTGTATACCTGTGTGTATACTAAAGTGGTCGGAGGCTCCTATAACCATGCAAAGCAGCACTAACCCACCCTTATTTCTCAAATGAACACAAAACCCAAAACCAATAGCTCAAGATTGGGGCATATGTACATACTGATGGTGTTAGTGTAGCAACCTTAGCTCACAGCTAGCTTAGTCTATACCCCAACTAACTGCCAGCAAAAAGGGATATCCAACAGTATACAGCCAAGACAGCTTATCCTGCACCCGCACAGGCTAGTAAATTAAAGAACACAAAACATAGGAACAACAATAAAGGAAATGTAGTTACTCTGATAAAAGATGGGCAAGTTCACCCTAGAGTAGGACAAGGGGCACAGTGCTTGGATGACTTTCGGAATGATGAATGTACCGGTAACAACATTCGGGTGATGACTTCAAGATGAGCTAGAAGTCATAATAACAGGATGCCTCCATTACAGTTTGGAGCTCCCAACCATAGAGTGGTAGACATAAGTAATGAGCATAATCAGGGTTTTTGGGAAGGCCAGAACACACACCAGATGAACTTGAGGTCGAAAAGGACTGTGACAACAGGTATGAATCCAAGGAGCAGGCAGAACCAGGGGAGGCTATGACACTTGAGGAGAATAATCCCACAATAGTACACAGTTCAGAGGGGGATTTTAAGAATTTTAACTACACCTCGTTGAATATTACCAGAGAGATGGTGGATTTCTTCTCTAAGGGTCTAGGCTTCGTCCCTGACTCCCACATGGATTTAGTTAAGACCATAATAGATCTCAAGTTATTTGTACGTAAATTGAATTTAACAACTGTTTTAGGTAAAGGGTCTTCCCTGACCAACCCTTTTAGAATAGCTAGCTTATTTAACCCACCTTTGGTTAACAACTTGAAATCATTTGAAAAAGCTTGTGAGCTGGATTTAAGGTATTTAGCAGAAAATAAGGGTAACAAGAAGAAAAACTTATTGAATATTTCCTGTGAACAACGTGATTTTTTGACTTTAATCCAGGATTGCAACATACGGGTAATGAAACCCGATAAAGGGAATGGGCTTATTTTTATGAATAACAATCAATATTTGGACGAATTATCCATACATTTGGACAATGGTCCATATGAGAGCATTAGCCTGAATGAGGTCAACAAAGCGCACAGTTACATTAGAAACACAATTGAAGACCTATTTTTGGAAGAATTTATAGATCAGGATATACACTCTTATTTATCCATGGCGGCACCAAAAATGCCAAATTTCTTTGGAGTTCCAAAAATCCACAAGTCTATTATTAAACCCCCATTTAGACCAATAGTTGACAGCAGGGGGTCTATTTTGGTAGGATGTGCTAAATATGTTGACACCATCCTTAAACCACTTATTAAAATGGAGAAACACATTTGTAGGGACTCGTGGCATTTTTTGGAAAATGTTAATGAAATAGTTTTTGATCCAGAATTCATCTTTTTAACAGTGGATATAAAAGATCTATACACAGTGATTCCACAACAGTTGGGTTTAGAATGGCTAAGACTATTTATGGAAAACAAAAAAGTACCCCAAAACATAGTTTACATCACTGAAACATTATTGGAATTGATTCTGAAATATAGTTTTTTCAATTTTAATGGGCTCACTTACAAGCAAACTACAGGCATTTGCAAATTATGTGATTGCACAATGGGAAAACACTCATGTTTTTTCTATGGAAGGGCTCAGTAGAGGAAATAAAAGCCTTTATTCAAACTATGAGGACATTTACAAGCTTCCTGGATTTTACATTTGAAGCGAATCCAAATGAAATCAACTACTTGGACATATTATTAATAAAAGATTACAAAGAATCAAGGTTCATTAGTAGGATTTATCGTAAACCCACTTACTCAAATGGATTTCTACACTTTAGTAGTTGCCACCCTTACCATCAAAAGAAGGCGGTTGTGAAAGGACAGATGGTAATGACTACTAGACATGTGGATTTCAATAATGAGTGCGATAAATTGAATACTATGTTCTTGAACAGGGGTTACCCCCATGCCCTCCTTATTGAAATTAAAAAGGAAGTAGAAAGTGAAAGGCTAGTTGGACATTTTAAGCCTATTTTAAACCCAAGGCATCTGGAGAATTGCATAAACCAAGATAGTACGGAAACAGTGACAGTTAACAGTGTGAAAGTTGATCTTGGAACGAAATTTTTGTGTACGTTTTCAGTAGACCACCTTTACATTAGAGACATTCTACAAAAGAATTGGTCAATTATAAAAGAGGACAAACAGTTGTTGGACTTGTTAGGTTCAGCCCCAGGATTCACATTTAGAAAAGGTTGCTCATTGAAAACCCTCTTGGAGAGAAATAAACAAACATTTACTAATAGGATTAAGGGCATGACCCAATGTGGGACATGCCGTCAGTGTAAAAACATTCATGAAGGGTCACAACTTTGTATTAACAAAAAGACATATAAAGTTATGGACAACTTTAATTGTGGGACTAAAGCGGTGGTTTACGTGGCCTTATGCAATCTTTGTTCGGCTTTCTACATAGGAAAGACCGAAAGGGCACTTAAAAGACGAACATCTATATGCTATTGCAAAAGTTGACACAAGGAATGCATTAGCTTGCCACGTTATTGACTATCCTGGTCACACTTTTCATTTTGCTGTGTTAAAACAAGTAGCAACAGATCTAAATAGTGGACCCTGGCAGGTAAACCTGGAAAAGGAAGAACTGTTTTGGCAGGTGATTATCCTGGTTTAAATGACGCTGTTTCTCTATCCTGCATCCTTAAATCTATAGCCATGAGGAGATAATATTTTTATTTCGTTTAGATCAGTTTACCTCTGGATATCTCACACATCATGGGATATTTTCAGATATTTCCAGTAAATAAACTTATTTATTCATATGTTACACAGCATAGCCATGGTTTTTGCTGGCAGTTAGTTGGGGTATAGACTAAGCTAGCTGTGAGCTAAGGTTGCTACACTAACACCATCAGTATGTACATATGCCCCAATCTTGAGCTATTGGTTTTGGGTTTTGTGTTCATTTGAGAAATAGGGGTGGGTTAGTGCTGCTTTGCATGGTTATAGGAGCCTCCGACCACTTTAGTATACACACAGGTATACACAATTAAAATCTTAGCAGAAATGAGTTTTTAAAAGCGGTTGGATTAATTGTATATTATTTAATCAATAACCAAAACCGCTTTAATAACCTGTATGTAATGGTGATTTTTAAAGAGTGTTTTTAAATAATGGTGTTTTTTTTATGCTATAAATACTGTTTTTATTTGTAATGCATATTAATAGTGAAAAGGAATTCTTAATTGAAGGTGGAGATCAATTAAAATTTGATTAATTGGGAGGGACTAAAGTATTTAAACTCCCTAATCCTTGTTAGTAACTGTTTTGTCTGAGGAAGGTTGGTTATTAACCGACCGAAAGTT
This sequence comes from Protopterus annectens, assembly GCF_019279795.1. Taxonomy (NCBI): domain Eukaryota; kingdom Metazoa; phylum Chordata; order Ceratodontiformes; family Protopteridae; genus Protopterus; species Protopterus annectens. The sequence continues at coordinate 632,807,882 of NC_056725.1, read as the reverse complement.
CTTGTTTAATAAAGTGCTAACATTACGGCTTTCACAGCTACCGCCTGTTTATTGGATTAATTTCATCACGCCTGTAGCAGCTTCCATCGGGGTTTTACATTTTAAAAGTTTGTTTGGCAGTTTTCGTGTATCATCAAGGGCTATGTTGAATGATTGGTGTTGATGTTAGAATTATCAATCATATGGTAGGAAATGTAACTTTATTGATGCAACAACTTTTACAAATCATGACATCTAGTTTTACATCTGGTTTGAATACACAAGAGAATGTAAACAATAGTCATGTGAATTGCAATACTAACATCAATGCCAGTCATTCAACATAGCCCTTTAATGTTATAAGTTTCAATCTTCTGGAAAGAAATTCAAGAATTATGAAAGAAGATTGGTCCAAGATGGTTATTGTGAACAAATGTGTGGACAATTTTGACCATAACTACAGGTAAACAGTAGTTGCTACATCCAGCCAAGAGTATCTTACCTTTGAACAGCAAATTAAACCTTTAGCTAAAGCAGTATTTAAATACAAAACACTATGGATGGACAATTATTTCCTTAGGGAAAGTGTTCAGCATCAGTATGTCCCTAAGGGATTACAGTTATGGAAGTTACCTCATGGTGTAGAAGAGAACATCCCATCTCAGATGGAATTAATCAAATTGTTTGACAAGATGGGTCTGAATGTAACAAGGCTGGTCATGAGAGAAATGACTGACAAATGAGTGTATTAAGGCATGACATATCATCTTTGGCCACCTCCATTACTGGTGATCTGTTATTTCTTTATCACTAGGACAATTTAAATAGAGTTTTTCACAGAGTAGAAGCCAGGATGGTATCTGCAAAAATGAAAACGGACAAAAAATTAAAAAGGGATGATGCTGATTATTCAAATAAGGAAGCTTACTTGAGGTTGCAGAGTTCTCGTTACAAAAATCATTGATTGACTAGGGTCCCCATGGAGGGGAAAAAGGACCAGAGAATGTGTCCAATAATGTTTCAGTGGCCCCTTTGGACTAACCAATTTTGAGACATTTCAAGAGACTGGTCAGCAAGTATGGAGTGAGTTCTGAGGGAATCCCTTTGTATCAACAGGGGAAAAGACCAAGAACGGAAGGGGGCGCAAACAGCAGAGACATTATCCACAGACATGCATCAACAAGTTAACTGGTGTTGACCTCGATCTTCACAACAAAAGTACTGTTTCAGTAACTTTTTTCAATTGCAATATTTTCAATTTTCCTGATTTATGTATCAGCCCTGAACATCATAGCTTATTTGTCAAAGACGTCACCATTATACATACTGGTAGAGCCAATATTGTTGATAATTTAATTGACTTCAAGATATTTGTCAGAAAACTTAATTTACAAATATTACTGGATGATGACAATACAAAGGTCACAACAATATTACGTTTAAATGAAAAAGTGTTTTTAATCCTGCCACACATCCAGTATTACATGCTTTTGAGAGGATGTGTGAAAAAGAAATAAGAACTCTGAAAGGAAAACTGAGGAAATAATACATTTTACAACCTTTCCATTGTGGAAAACTTAATTGTGAATGACTCTGAATTCAATAAAGGCATTCTATGTATGAGACATGACAAAGGCTGAGGCGTGGTTTTAATGGTCACGGTCGGTTATGAAGGTAAGATGACCTCCATGTTGGCTGATACCAATACATATCAAATGGTGTCCTTTAATAAAATTACAACAGCCCACAAAGTAATTAATTTAATTTTGGATGAACTATAATTGTATGGGATTATTCCTACAGAACTGGTTCAATTTTTAAAAGTAGAAAGTTCAATAATACCTAAGATTTTTGGAGTGCCAAAGATACATTCTAATTTAAGTAATCCTCCACTATGACCTGTTGTCTCCACAGGGGAATCTATTAAAGAACCTTTAGCTAAATATATAGATAGAAAGTTGAAAAATTTGTTTTCTAAGATTATATACTGAAGGCCTCATAGGACTTCATAGACAAATTATATGGTGAATAAGAACAATAGGAGAAATATTAAAAGTATTTCGGAAGGACCAATTCAACCTTGGAGTAATTTGGTCTACAATACTTTTAAATATGGGTACTGCAAAGAATGCTCTTTTATAGATTCAGATGAGAGTGGTGGTATTTTGGATAATATACAAAAATGTAGGACACCATGTCGATATAACTGTAAAACTGAAAGAATTCATATTTAACTAGGCACTGTTCTTGCACACTTTTTACATTGGGAAGATGGAAAATGCCCTGAATAAAAGAATATGCCAACATAATTACAGTACAGTGTAACTTAAAAAGACAACAAGTGTGCACTAGCCATGGACTTGTCAGTGTGTGACAACTTTGTTAAATTTAAATTTTTAATTTTGGAAAAAATCCATTGTATGTTTTATAGGGAAAGACTGAAAAAATTGTTACCAAGGAAATGATTTTGGCAGTTTAGAATGGCTGCTTTAAATCCGACGGGTTTAATGACACCATCTCCATTACAAGCGAGTTAAAACATCGAGCTTTCATGCTATCAAATTTAATTGTAAACTAGTTCTATGTTTTTAGAGTATATATTGCACTTAGTATTTGTTTATTATTAACATTATGTATGTAGTAATATTTTCTGAACCTGTGACTTTAAGGAGTTCAAGGTGATTAATGGAGGCGTGGATGGAATGTTATTTAAATGAATGATTTATTTGTAGTATTCAGTTCTGATGAAGTTCCAGATATAATAGGAATGAAAGCGCTCAACTGATTTGATGTTTGTTTCTAAGAGGGGTTTTAAATAAATGTACTGTTTTTATCTTTGGAAAAATGGATCAGTCATTTTACTTTGCTGCTTGTGAAGAGTTGGAATTCAGCTAAATTTGTCAGCTGGGTCAGGACAACTGATTTAACTGCATTACTGCAAACTGAACTGTGGAGGGTGGAAGAAATTAAGAACAAACAAGTAAGTTTATATGTATACTATGCTGCTTGTGCATATGATGAGCAAAGTTGGTAAACTATCAAAGGGATTGTTGGAAGGAATTATTTTGAGTGCTTGTATTGTGATTTGTGCATACATGGACAGAGTCAACCAATGAAACGGTCGTGGGGCCATTGTTTCATTTTGGTTCTTGTCCAAACTTGGACAGACTGCTGAAGGGGTCATTGGGGGAAATGCTTCATGTTGGTGCTTGTGTATAGTTGAACAGACTGTTTGGGGAAATGTTTAATTCCTGTACTTTGGTATACTTGGACAAATTGCTGAATAGGTCTTTTGGGGGAAATGTTTTATTTTGGTGCTTCTACAAACTGCTGAAGGGTTTGCCGAGGGGCGTATGACTCATTCTGGTGCTTGTGCATACTTGGACAAGGTTCTGCAGGGATCTTTGGTGGAAATTGTTAATAGTGTTGTCATTTGAGTGTGCATACTTGGACAAACCAATGAAACATTAATTTGGGGGGAAATTATTCATTCTGTTGCATGTGCATACTTGTACAAACTGCTGAAGTGTCTTTAGAGGAAATGTTTCAGTGTGGTGCTTGTGCACACATGGACAAACAACTGAAGGGATAGTTGGAGAGAAACGTTTCATTTTGATATCAGTGAAATTGTCATGCACACACGACCAATCTACTGAAGGGATCACCAGGACATTTAGAGAAAGAAAGCAAATAGTGCAGCTCCATGGCTTGATAGGCAGCAATGCAGCAAAGCCAAGCATAATTTTAATGCATATTCTTCTAGATTTTAAAACAAGTATATGGTAAATCCTTCCACTATGACTCACCGAAGATTAAACCCCTGATGATCAGGCTCACTGAAATAATAAATATGTTTTTCAGAGTGGTGGACAAGTTCTTCTGCATCTCTGTTGTAGGGGTGAGCCATCCAAACCCACCAAATTTATATTACTAATCTAATATTGGTCAATGAAAAAAAAGTAACATATATCTCTGTCTCTCATGAAAGCAGTATGAGGGAGGCATACCTCTCAACCTCTTAACACAATAAATATAGGCAAAGCCTAAATTAATGGGGTCAAAAACCCCAAAATGGGACAGGTTTTAAATATTGCTCTTATGAAGTGTACACAGAAAGTTGCTAGAATAACAGGGTTTGTATTAGTATGCATTTTCAGAAGGAAATCAAGTCTGAAACATCAATGTATGTCATTATTTAATGAGTTCAGTCCTCACTGAATTGCCAGAAAACCACAAATTTTATGAGATAAAAATCTGGACAGCTGAGAGGTATGTTCAAGGCCCAGGGCTAAGTATTTAGGACATGTTGGTTAATACGCTGAAAGTCTGTTTGTTGCCTAGATGAGGTTTCACTGTACTCTGCATTCTTAATAGTCCTCTTGAAGTGTCCATTAGAGAACCCTGAAGTAATTTTGATTACTGTAGATTTGCAGAAGAAAAAATATGCTGCATAAAGGATTATACTTTATGTCTGACACAGAGATTGATCATTAGATCATAGGATCATAGGAATTTACTAGACTATCGACTTGGAGGTAATTGCAAGACTAGCCGATTCATCCCAATGTAATACCATAGATATGACAGTCAATACCCAGGACTGCATTTAGTAATGACTGCCCATGTCTAGGAGGGTTGGGGGCAATATCCCTGGTAAAAATTTATGTTGCCCCATCCACTCATCCTGGTTTCTCTTGAACAGTGTCATAAAGGTACTCTGCCTCACATGAATTGGCAGCCTATTCCAAAGATGCGGCAGTCACTGGTAGACAAATCTGTCCCTCCAGCATGTCCTATTTAAGTCACAGGCCATATTTAAGTCCCTGGAATGGGTAGCTCTCATCTCATTTGATTTACAGATATGCAGCAAGTTCATTAGGTTTGGGTCTGAGATTGGTCTGTAAGCCAGGCATAAGTCTCCCTTAAGACATCTATACGATACAGAGTATAGTGACAGGAGCTCTGTGTATGGCATGTGCTGGAGTCTCTTGATCTTCTTGCTTAGAAACCTCTGAGGTCTCTCCAATTTCTGTAGGTGCTTTGTACAGTAAATGCCGAATGGGGCATTATACTCAGTTATGGGTCAGATTAGTGCTGAGTATAGATGGGTTATAACCTCCTTTGTTCTTAAGGCAATGCCTTTACTAATCAAATGTGCTAAATAGAAAGATTCCTTACTACAGTCGACACATGTTGGTTGAAGTTAGGTCGCAGACTACTTGTGATCACAGATCCTTTACCACAATGTGGGTACTTAAGATATTGTTGTTGATTTGATAATGTGAAGGGACATTGTTTTTGCCAAAGAGAATAATGGGGCATTTCTTTGCATTCAGTTTGAGACCATGACTAAGACACCAGTCGTTAGTCTGGGTAAGACCCTTCTGGAGTATACTGACATTATTTGGGGATTTGATAATTGCATCCAGTTTGCAGTCATCTGCAAACTTAGTCAGCCACAGCCCCTTAGTTTTGGCCTGAACTTCTGAGAAGTATATACCAAAACAGTAGGGGGCCCAGCAATGACTCCTGTGGCACCCCACTGGTGACAGGTCTGCTGGTTGATGTGGCATCACCTGCTTTTATAGTGTGTATCCTGTTTGTAAACCAGTTAGCAGCCCATCTTACAAAAAAGGGAATTACATTCAGTTTGTTAAGTTTATTGGTAATGCCTGAGTGTGTGACTGTCTTGAAAACCTTTGCCAAGTTGAGGTATGCCGTGTGCACAGATTTGACCTCATCAATGGCCTTGGTCACATTTTCAAAGAAATCCCCCAGATTTCACAGACAGAATTTGCCCTTGACAAATTGGGTTTGATCCAGGGTTGGCTGGTCAAGTTTATGGGTCTGTAATTCCCAGGGTATTTTGCTAGGCCACCTTTGTGGAGGGGAATAACGGTTGCTGTTCTCCATTCCACAGGAACAAAGTTTATGGTTAGGCTATGATTGAAAAGGGTACTCGATGATAATGCTAGTTCATGTTTTTGCCTCTTTAGAAGACAGCCTGGGCTGCTGTCTGGTCCCATAGAGGCTGCGTTTTTTTGCCTTGGACAAGGCTTTAATGACCTGCTCTTCAGATATGTAGGGCGGGGAAAAGGTTTGGGGGAAGGTTTGGGATAGGTTTGGAAGGGATAAGGGAGTGAAATTTTCACTAAACCTATCCAGTAGCAGTTTTGCTATCCCTGTGGGGTCAGTGTGTGTGATACCTTAGTCACTAGTTCTGCACATGCTTGGGTCCTACCTTTTAGGCTATGTACATAGCTGAGAAAGGCCTTATGGTTATCCTTGGCTGTGTTTGCTAGACTTTTCTTTAAAGAGCCCTTAGTGGATTTGATGTGTTGTCTTATTTGCCTGTTGAAGCTGAGGAGGGTGCTTTTCCATTGTTGGGGTCTCACCTTTGTTTCTTGGACAACAACTTTTTGCATTTATTATAAAGTTTGTTGATGCTGGATGTCCATCATGGCAGCTTGTTTTTTCTTGGGACTCTGGATTTGATTCTTTCTGGTACAGCTGAGTCTATACACCTATGCAAGTGATTGTACAGGGCTTTAGTGTAAGCTTCAGTGTAGTTACCACGTCCAGATGGGGGTGGGGCTTGTAATGCATTTATACCTTCACCTAGGAGGGTAGGGTTTGCCATGGTGTAGTTGTTTAGTCTGATTTTGCCCTTTGTGAGTTCTAGTGTTAGTGCCAGCTTGAAAAGGACTGATTTGTGGTGAGATTTAACTAATGGGGGTCTGACAGTTGCGTCAGTGCATCTGCTTGACATGTTGGTGAGGACCAGATATAGCATGTTTGTTCCCCTTGTTGTGGAACTTTTGTTCTAGTGAGTTAGGACTAGTGTAGGTTTCCCATTTGATGGTGGGATAATTGAAATTCCCCATGACCAGTGTGTTCAGGAGAATTTGGATTGACTCCAGTTTGTTCAAGTAGGCTTCATGCTCATCATGACCCATAGAGGGGGATCTATAACTGGCTATGACTTAAATGGGGGGGGGTCTTACCCACAGTAATTTGTACTTGGAGTAACTCCATGGAGTTGTCCTGTTTAACTAGACAGGAGGTGAATTTATCACTAATATAGATTAAAATACCATCTCCTTTGGTTCTCACACATTCATTTTCTGATCTAAATGTGTGGAAGTCATTGTATTCTCTGAGGACTTGAACCAGGTTTCTGTGACTGTGCAGACATCTAACTTTTCTTCTTTCTTTGGTATTTAGGCAGCTGAAGAGTATCATAAAATAGGACATGTATATGTAATGCAGCATGCAAGTAATTATTGGATATGATATTTAGGATTATCACTGGGCTTTTATAAAATGCATGTTATAATGAAAATGAAGCTAGTTTTAGCTCAGACACTTCCTATATTTATGACTAGCATGAGAAATGGATATATAGCTATATTGGCTTGTTTTATGAATTAACAAAAGAATCGTGTGTGTGTGTGTGTGTGTGTGTGTGTGTGTGTGTGTGTGTGTGTGTGTGTGTGTGTGTGTGTGTGTGTGTGTGTGTGTGTGTGTGTGTGTGTGTGTGTGTGTGTATGTAAGTTCATAGGTTAGTACTAGGCCATCTGCCCTTGTGGGTCATTTTAAACCTAGATACATTTCCCATCTCAAAGGTAAGAATTTAACCCTGTACCTTTTGCGTATGAAATAAACCTAGTATGACTCATACTGTCAGATGCAATTTAATCTAAGAGACTATTTTGTTTCTTTTTTCCCCCATAATTTTCTTCTGTTTACTTGCTTACACTTTGCATTTATCTTTATTTGTTGTACTTGGGGGGTTGTTTTATAACTGAACTAAGGCACTTGGAGGTACAGCCTGTATTGTGTAGTAGAGCTCACCTCTGTTGTGAAACAGTAAACATACTCAGTGTAAGTGTCTAGTATCTTGTTATGCCACTGGGGCAGACTGTTAGCAGTCAGTAAACCACACATTGCTGTGTAGATGATCCAGTGTTCATTGAGCTAACACAGACTATTAAAAAGGGTTCTCATCCAGGAAAAAAGAGTTAATTGTTCCCCTCTACTCGGCACTCATTAGACCCATTATAGAGTACAACGCCCCTTTTGGAATGTACTTCACAAGACATCTGCAGCAGCTGGAAAGGCCATAGAAGTACCTCACAAAGAGGATTACTGGCCTCAAACAAATGCCCTACACTGACCGCCTCAAAAACTCCAGCTTTACTCCATAGCAAATCACCTACTCCGAGGAGATCTCTGCCTAACATATAAAGCTATGTTAAACCCAGAGCTGTTGGACATGCTACACCTAAAGAGATCCCAATCCCTCTGAGCTTCATGCTCTAGGGATCTAAATTTTGTCATCACAATAAACAGGACATGCTGGAGGGATAGATTCCTGTCCCAGAGACTTCCTATACTCTGGAATAAGCTACCCATCTATGTCAAGCAAAGTTCCTCATTAGCACTCTTCAAGAAAAATATTGATGAGTAGATGGGAATTAGGAAATACACCCCAGGGATCACTTCTGTGGCTCTGCTCGACAGGGACACAGGAAATTAACTTTCTTGGGTGATGAAAGCCAGGGAACCTTGTTGGCTAGGCTTACTTAGGCCCTTGGGCCGATAGCCTAGTACCTACCTATGAACCTAAATATCATGCAAACTTCAGGTACAAATGGTGTTGCAATGCACACTAAATTATTTTGTGGAGTATACATAAGGGCCAGGACGTATTTTTCTGTCTGTGCCACAGCAATGGTTAGTTTATGTTTTTTCTGAGTTGCAATTCATATTTACCAAGCTATTAAAAATAGAATTTCTTATGCTGTTGTTGCATTTAGACTGTACCTTCAAAAAGATGTGGATGGTGCTGAATTCTGCTTTGCTTTTAATATCTGTGTGGTGACTTAAAGTGGTAAAGCTGTATTGTGTTTGGTTATGCATGACATGACAGTTAAATAGTTTACTCTGAAAATACATTGAACTTTCAATAAACCTTCCATTTTGGGCATGCTTTTGAGCCTGTTTATGTTGCTGTCAAACCATTTTCCCACCACTGTTAAAAAAAAATTCTCTGTAGGTGTTGGGGGAGGAGGGTGCCAAATGAGGGTCTTGCCCTGTGCTCCAAATGGCCTAGTTACTCATCTGATTGGCTAGGCTTAAAATGGCTCTTCAGAACAGTTGGCCTAGTATTCTCCTATGTACCTTTCTTTAGCTATGTTAGAAAACTAACAAACAATATCATACATTGCTCTGAACTTATTGAAACTGATGCCTCCTATTCTAACGAAATAGACATTGCCAATATTTTACAAATAAATTCATGTCAACTTCACCCCAAGAGTTCTGTCCAGTGCCCTGAAATACCTGAATTTCTTGCCCTTCCAAGTATCTTCATGGATCATTTTCTAAAACTGCTGTTTGTTTGTGTCTTTCAGCTTTTCCCGGTTAAGGGTCACCACAGCGGAACTCCGGTCCGCTAATGATTGGTAGTGGATTTTTACGTACCGGGTTACCAGCTCTGATGCACAACCTTCAACGAAGGCACGCCCCATTCAAGTATGCCTCCACACAGAAGACGCTCTAGCTGAGAATTGAATGGGACAACGTCTTGCGATGAGGCGACAACGCTACCGCAGCACCACCACCGCAGTCCCCCCCTTTTTTTTTTTATTTTCTAAAACTGCTAACCAAGACAAAATACTTCTTCAAAGGGCACTTACAGTATACATGGTTGATTAATTAATACAGTAAACTCTCAGTTAACCGGCATCCATGGGGATTGGTAGATGCCAGATAACTGTAGTTTCTGGTTGCTTGAGAATTACTATTAAAAATAGACCTGACTAATACTGTACCCTATACTATTTGTTTGGTTTGACTTGCTCTCAGGTTGGGGAGAGAGGGAATTTATTCCTATCTTCCTTTTTAAAACACTAAAACTCTAAAAACGTAAGGTATTTTTCTGCAGGGGGGGGGGGGGGAGTGCAACACTTGAAAATTGTACTGCATTTCTTCAATATTTTTTTGCCGGTTGCTTGAGAGTGCTGGTTGCTTGAGTTCTGGTTAGCTGACAGTTTACTGTAGTATTGACCATTTCCTTGCAGACCCGCTCCTTAAACTGTTAACTAAGTTTATCTATTGGTTTTGGCCCTGGTGTGTGGTGTACTGCCATCATTACGCCCCTCCATAAGAGTGGCCTTACAATTGTCTCGGTAAATTACAGACCTATCAGTCTTACAAGCCTGATGTGCAAAGCCATGGAATGTAGTATTACTGACCTCATTAACTGTGATGTCAAGAATCTTATTCAAACTAACAGCCAACAGTTTTGCCTTGTGAAGAGCTGACCCTGTTTACTGAATTGGGTTAACATCTTTGAAAGGGTAACAGACTCTATAGACAGTGGCCATGAGATATGCATGATGGATTTTGATCTGGCCTTTGACAACATTCCTCATGCTGGCATCATACAGAAGCTTAATATATTAAAAAATCATCCCATATGTGGTTAGATGGATATTGACTTGGATGAAAGACAGAACTCACAAAGTGTGAGTTGCAGCAATCTCATTAGAATGTATTAAAGTGACCGGCTGGGTCCTTTATTTCTCAGATCTTCAAGCAATTAGCAGAGTTCTAGCTAACAAACTTTTGCAGATGACTGCAAACTAAGGGTTGTTGATAACAAACTCTGTCTGTGAGTCACACAAACCCTCCAATATGAACTCTCACTGGCAAACTCGTGGTATACTAAAAATAGGTTCAAACTAAATGGTAAGAATTAATCTCAACTACCGTACTTCAAAGGCATAATTTTCAAAATGTGTTCTGAGGAGCTCTGTTTCATATAAACGCGTATTTGAGGTTGGTGTTGTATGTGCTTTCCCTATAGCACATTAGGGAACACCGACTCATACTCAGAGCTCAGAAGCCATGCCAGAGACAAATCATATAATCCTTCTAGATCTCTTCTTCTTCCTGCTAACAGGTATGAATACTAACTCTCAACAAAATTCAGGGAATAATCTTACATACAAAATGTTAAAGGTGTTATTATGAAGCAAGTGTGATGTGAAGAGTTTACTAGTCCTAAGTACATACATGAGAATATTTTCTGTCATGTTTATATTGTTACAAAGGTGTACATCTGATCTGTTTTTTGTCTAAATCATGCTAGCACTGATGGAAGTTTGGTTGTATGTTTCAGTTGAACTGCAGGTTGCAGTATATTATGTTAAAGCGTATGACTATTTATGTGCCAACAAATGTAACAGCATTTTATGATAATTTCCACAAACTCCCAGACTGATTAATGTGCCACCTTTAGTCAAATATCCTGATTTCTGTATG
>NC_056725.1:632406572-632491572 GCF_019279795.1 Protopterus annectens | reverse complement strand
ATGGGCGAGTTCCTAGGTTCATGGCACAGTTCAAGAGTTTGTTATACACTCTTCACTCTCTTTAATAGCAAACTCTACATATTCTGGTTTTGCACAAGCTACCCATAATTTTACAAACTAAGCTCAGAAAATCTTTTTCAAAACAACATAAACATGAGGAAGCACTTTCTCACAAAAAATGTGCCAGATGATTCTGGTGGCCTTCCTGACTAGGTGACAAGTTTACAAATGTTGTGCTATATAGGAGGTCAAAAGTTCAACAAAAATGTTTGTATTGCATAAGCTTCAGTAGCCAGTAACTCAGAACACAAGTGCATAAGCTTGTTACAGTATGAGCAAATATAATTAATAAAATAAGCATTTTTGAAGGAGTTTAAGCCCTACTGCACCCCATAGGAGGGATGCTTTTCCTCAACCCACCCCCTTATTTTATTATTGACACTTTGAGGTTGTTGCACCAATTATTAAGCGTGATCTTTAATGGGCACTATACAGCCTGGTATGCTCTTTCACTTGAATGCTATCAGTTTGACCACCCACCAAAAAAATATGAGACATAACATGTATTAAACTCAGTGTGCTTTATCTTATGGTATTACAAGCATGGGTGTCTCAAGCAATGGCAAGCAACCACTCAGAAAGTTAGACAATCTACAAAATGTAAGCAACATGAACACAGACAAATATAGGATTAAAATGCAAGCAACTATATGATAGTTCAGAAAATAGGAAAAAAGCTACCTGCATCTCTCCTGACTGCAACATTGCTGGAACTGCCAAATAAAAATTGGGTCTTTAGCTATGAGAAGGCCTGTAAAAAGCTTTTATTCTCACAGAGAACAGAGGCGTACCATTGTAAAACCCATTCTTCTCACACAGAACAGAAGTGTACCATTGTAAAAGCCTTTCTTCTCACACAGAACAGAGCTGTACCACTGTAAAAGTTTTTCTTCTCACACAGAACAGAGGTGTACCAATGTAAATTTGTTTCTTCACACAGAGGACAGAGGTGTACCATTGTAAAAGCATTTCTTCTCACACAGAACAGAGGTGTACCATTGTAAATTTGTTTCTTCACACAGAGGACAGAGGTGTACCATTGTAAAAGCATTTCTTCTCACACAGAACAGAGGTGTACCATTGTAAAAGCATTACTTCTCACAGAGACAGAGGTGTACCATTACCATCCTGAGCAAGTGGCAGGTCATAAAATAAGCATGGGAATCAATTGTGTGGAATGTACAATCATATCAGTAAAATGCAAGCAATTTGTAACATATACTCAGCCACTGGAAACTCTTGCCTACACATTTGCTAACTTACTCCAGATGGAATTATCAAGTGCACGCTAAATTGGGAACACATGAGGAAGCACTTCCTCATGTGAATGGAGGAGAGCCAAGATATTCCTGAGAAAGCAGTGAGCACTGAAGTGGACAAGATAAAAGAATGCATGGGAGATGACTAGACAGCAATAACTCATTGAAGGCAGGTGATTCATGCAGCATCAAGGGCCACAGGAAGCACAACTTACTGCTTTCCTTAGTGGCTGACTGCAAATTAGTAGTGCACTTTACTTGCCTATTTATTTATGTTTGTTTGTTTGTTTATTTAATGAAGGAGTTCAATAAGTCCAAGAACCTTTTTCAACCATGCCATTGCAAACTTGCCAAGATCACAAATAAAGGATCAGTAAACAATACAAAGAATAACATAGAATTGCAGAAAAACACTGCAATAATATATGTACAATAAAAGGAAAATTACAGGATACAAATTTCTACCTAATGAGTGAATAAAAGTGACCTGTAAAAATAAAGCAAAAGCAATTTGCATTCATCCAAAAAAATGTATAGCTGCAGGAGAATAAAAAAGAAGAATGAAGACCATACCACTTAGGTAGTCTAGAGGATGCAAGAGCAAATAAACATAAAAACAAGTGGTTTAATGCAAAATTTTGATCAGACCAAAGCAAGCAGCACCATATATCAAAAAAAAAAAAAAAAATATATATATATATATATATATATATATATATATATATATATATATGTATATATTGGGAAAGAGTTCTACATCCCATCTCTCCTGCAGATATCCTACATTTGTGTGCTTCCCCTTGGTGAAGCATCTCCTACATTTAGTTCTTTAAGGACTAAGATCAGTTCTGCAAGTTTACCCAAAGTGTGTTTGGCTCTTCTATATATTTTTTTTAACAAGGCACTTACCACCTCCTTTAATAACATGCTTCTTTCAAGCAAACAAATACCCCCCTTAAAAAATAAGAAAATAAAAAATAAAGGCCTACTGTTCATTATTTTGCAACAACCTACATAAAATGCTGAAAGTACAAAATATCTTTTTATGTTTTGTGTGACCCTTGGAATTGCTTAAGTACCTTTGCTGTTACTTTTTCCCCATTGTTACTGCACACTGCTTGATATTTTTTATTATACTTATTGTTCCCGAAACCCAAGTAGTGATAGACTCTAACACACACTGATTGTGGTCTGTTTTTGTTATATTAATCCTGTTTACCTGGCTTCAGAGAGCTGGTAGCTATTAGGTCCTGGGTCATCTGAGGTACTCAAACTGACTGACTCACACTCAGCTTGAGTCTCTGTCTTTGTTACTTCCCTCCCTGCCACAGTTCTCCACCCCCCCCCAGATTACTTCATTTGTTCATCCCCTACTCCCATTAAAGACCCATATCTACTTTCCTCCGAACAGGAACACATACTGGATTTCCATATCCCATTAGATTTATTATTTAAAAATGTCATTGAAAATGCTTGTTCTATTACTGCCCATCTCATCCAAGTACCCACCACTCTCAAACCTCTTCACCTCAAACAAATGCATTTCAACATAATACCATAAAGTCATTCTACTCTCTACAACTTCCACTGCACTCTACTCTCCAGTACTACTATTAACTGCTCTACACTCCACCCCTCCACTACTACCCTCCCATTCTATACATATACAATTCTGCCACTACAACTGGCATCCAGTTTCCATTGGGAGAATGCTCCCTAAAACTTCCCAAATTCTTTATAAAATTCATACCCACACTCCTCATCTTACTCTTCCATAGCAACATTGAGTCAAATCAAGGCCCAGACACCTTGTGCTGCTTCCCTATTAATGCACAAAGCATTCAAAATAAAATAGACTAACTATGCTCTTATACCTCTATTCACAATCCCCAAATCATTGCTATCACATAATCCTGGCTTAAGCCACAACATTCTTTCTCATACCATTTCTTCCCAGGCTAGGATTACTTTCTTGATGCCAGGCCAAGAATAAGACAAGAAGGAAGTACTCTTCTTCTTTTCAAGTCAAACATCAACATACAACTCCTTGCTCAAAGTAATGCCTTCTCAGATTCCCTTTCAAACTGGTTACTAACACAAAACCACTCTTCATTTAGCTCCCTGATTCTTCTAGCTGTTACCTATCTCCCTCCTCCTGCTTCATTATAAAAGCTTAATAACCTGCTCAAGGGCTCAATTCCCTCAGAGAATCACAAGTCTTATTCTTCTTGGTGACTTTAACCTCATCCTTCTTGGACCCTCACCAAACTGCATACTTGAACTTCTCAATGTATTTAATCTCACACAACTTATCTACGAATCCACCAGATCCAATCCTTTTATATCACAATACTCACTGTTTGATCTAATAATAACAGACAACCCCTCATTTATTTCAGATATTTCTTTTTTTTCAATAATAATTTTTATTGTTTTCTTATATTCCATACAAAATTAAAACAATACAGAAAATTAAGAAAAAACTACCAACTAATGTAACTAACACTAACTCCATAACATATATACAATATTTACATAAATGCTTCCAAGTAATACATTGAATTATACACAAAGAGTATAAAAGTGGTTAATATCAATTCGAGTAATGCACAGTTGCTGTTACAGAGTCTCTTAAAAGTGTAGAAATTCTTGCTAAATTCAAATATGGGATGCTACGCTAATACAATATTAAATACTTGTTCCCATATTTTTGGATTGTTAATATTTTTATTATGTTGGTTCAAAAGTAATTTGTGAGCTACTATATGCCTTTTTGCTAATACTCTAAAATTATTCCATGATGTTTTGGATGGGTCTAACCAATTAGTAGCTATGTATAGCTTCATTAATAAGAAGATATTGATTAATACAATACTTTGAGATTTAAAAATTTCTTTTGGGGGAAAATGTAAAATCATGAATTTCCATGACAATGTTCAACTTTGGTAACCCATCTTCTGAAGTTGTATCTTTAGTGAGTTCCAAAGTTTGTATATGTATTTGCAACTCCAGAACATATGAAGAAGATCAGTAGATTGATCCTTGCAGTATGGACAAACTGGTGAATTTTTGGAATTAAATTTATGCAGGCTAAGGCGTGTATAATATGCATTATTCCATATCATCAACTGGGTATACATCAGTTTTTGAAGAGAAATAGATTTTATAGTCAAGTCGATTTCTTTTATCATATGACTGTCTTCTATCTCTGGCATTTTCTCTTTCCAATATTTTGACACAAGAACTTTATCTTGGAATTTAAACTCCTTTATTAAATTATTTGCTGCTGTTATAAATTTAATATCTTGTTGGAGAGCTTGCCACAAATTTGAGCATTTAATTATATTTTCTTCTCTGGGTTTAAATTTTTTAAAGTAACTTATAGAAAGTTCCGTAATTTGTCTTATAATAACGAGATAATTTTTAGGTAAATTTAATTATTTTCTTATCTGATTAGCCGAGAGTTTAAGAAGTGTATAAATATCTATTAAAGTTAAATTGATTATTAAGGGGAATTCTTTACGATCAATTAATTTATTATTTAGTCTCAGGTTAGGGTTTCTATGAAAGGGTTGATAAGCCATCATATATTGAGCAAGATCTAATGACTGAAATAAGTTTTGTAGGGACGTTACATATAGTTTAATGTGATCCATTAACCCATATAGTTTCAAAGTTTCTTTACCTAAAAAGGGTATGGCTTGAGGATTAATATTCAAATGTAAAATATATTTATAATTCAGAACTACCCAGGTAGGAATCCATTTAGTGCTAGCTATATTATAATTAGCAATTCTTAGAATCCTGTTTGAATTTACTATAAAATAGTAGGTTTCAAAATTTGGTAACTCCAATCCACCTCTATGTTTTGGAGTCATTAATTTTTCATACGAGATCCTTGTTTTCTTCGGCTCCCAAATAAATTTAGCTAATTCTTTGTGAATTCGTTTAAAAAATGTTTTTGAAATTACCTGAGCAGATCTGAAAATATATAATAATCGTGGTAATATATTCATTTTGATAACTGATACTTTTGATAATACTGGTAGTCATAGATTCTTCCATCTCCCCAAATCAGATACTATTTGATCCCAAACTGTTTTAATATTGGTAACATAAAAATCCTTATCATCCGTAGCGAAGCCAATACCCAAATATTTAATATTATCTTTACACATTATTTGTCCCACCAGAGGCAACAGTGAAAAGGGTTTGGGAGTTCTCAATGGGAAAATACTAGTTTTTTTTAGATTCATTTTATAGTTGGAAACTTCTGAAAAATTCTATATCGCCTTTAGTATCTTTTTAGTGTCTGAGACTGGAGTTGTACAATAAATATTCAGGTCATCTGCGAACGCTGCCATTGATATTTTGTTCCGTAAACTAGTGGGGCATTGTGGTATTTATTCTGCTTAATGTATAGGAATAACGGTTCGATGTATATATTAAATAAGAAAGGTGACAGAGGACAACCCTGATGTGTTCCATTTTTGATTGGTATTCTTTTAGAAAAATTTCTATTTGTATACAATGTGGTGTAGGGATTACTATATAGAATTTTTAAGACTTCAACAAACTCATGAGATATATTGAAATATGGTAAAATTTCAAACAAAAATTCTATATCAACCCTGTCAAAAGCTTTCTGTGCATCAACTATAAGCGCATACATGTTAAGGTTCTTCTGTTTAGCATAAGCTATTAAAGTATGTAATGTAAGTGTATTATCACTAGTTTGTCTATTTGCCATAAAACCAGCCTGTTCCCTAGACACGATATGATGCATAACTTTTTTAAATCTATTAGCTATAATAGAGGTTAAAATTTTCATATCTACATTTATTAATGAAATTGGTCTATAATTGTCAGGGTTTTGAGAATCAGAATTATGTTTAGGTATAAAAATAGTTTTTGAGGCATTGAGATGGGGATCATTAATTTTGTTCTTCATTGTATAATTAAATACCCGTGAGAGTATTTTGCCAAAAATATTGTCAAATTTCTTATAGAATTCCAC
This sequence comes from Protopterus annectens, assembly GCF_019279795.1. NCBI lineage: Eukaryota > Metazoa > Chordata > Ceratodontiformes > Protopteridae > Protopterus > Protopterus annectens. The sequence goes on along the minus strand of NC_056725.1, from coordinate 632,485,236 downwards.
TGTCATACCATCAGGACCTGGTGACTTATGTGATTTCATATGTTGAATTGTATATATCACTTCTTCTTCAGATATCGGTTTAATCAAATCTCTTTGAATACTGTCCTCTATTTTCGGAAATTTAATATTTTGTAAAAATTCCTTGCTAGTTCTATAGAGGGATAAATCAGTGTGCTCACCATATATACTTGTATATATCTGCTCAAAAACATTTATGATATCTTCGGTTTTGAAATAAGTTGTATTTCTAAAATGTATGTCCGAAATTTGTACTGCTGTTCTCGACTGATTAATTATCCTAACTAATGCCCTTGATGGTGTTTGCACATGATTGGCATACCTCACTAACATCCTATGTTCCTGAAATGTCAAGTTACTATTTTGTATTAAGAAGAGATCTTTTTGACATTTAAGTAATTCCACCTCTGTTTGAGTGTTAAAATTTTGAATCAATTCTTGATCAAGTGTCTTAATTTTAGCTTCCAAGTTTTGAATATCTCGATTTTGTATTTTTGTATATATTTCAGATATTTCTAACCAATGTCCCAATCTAAGTGATCACTATCCTATAGGATTCAGCATCCACCTTGATTGCAAAAAGTCCCCTTAAAAACTCATTACATTCCAACATAAATTGTAAGTAAACATTACCAAACTAAAAACATATTCATCTTCTCTCAAATGGGACCCTATACTCTTCTCCTCAAACCCTAACAATACTACCCAGCTCTTCACCCAACCTCTTTGTAATCTGCAAGATTCATTCTTCCCTATAGTCACAAGATTGCACAAGCCCAAGGAAAACAACTGGCTCACTTACAAACTCAAAACCCTCCTATCTCTCATAAACAAAGCATGGCAGTCATGGAAGTCTGACCCATTTCTTCCTACTAGACAAAGATACACCCTCTTCAGAATCCTGTCCAAACAAGCAATTAGACATTATAACTACAGTCATATGAGAATAAATTAATAAAAACTTTTTACTCCTTTAAACAAGCCTGGGCAGAGGTCATCTGGTTAACAGGTCATAAACATCCTCTTCTCCCTCATCTTCAGAATTTAGTACTCACTTCTCCTCCCTCCTCTCCATCAGCTCACATACTTCACTCTCCCACTCAAACTTTACCATATACTCACTTCTACTACTCTAAAAAGATTGTAACCAAAAAAATTAAGTACTTCTCGTTGAAAACCTAAAACTTTACTCACCTGCAGGGACAGACACCCTCATCCCCTGGTATAACTTCCAATGTAGGGAGTACATTGTTACTCCTCTGTTATCTGCAACCTTTGCTTAACTTAATACTGTATACCCAATGTATATGGAAAACAAAAATCATACTTCTCCCCCATAAAATCCAACCTCAAGCTACCCAGTGATTACTGTGCAATCTCCATCCTTATAACTCTTGGGAAGATCTTAGAGAAAAGTATGTAATCAACTTTCAAACTACATAAGTCAATGCTGCTTTCTCTTTTGCAAGTAAAAGGTTTCTGGCATGGTCACATCACTCCCACTGCACTTTGGAGCTTCACTGATCACACCCTTTTAGGTATGGACAAAAGCCTCCTTACAGGAGTCATATTTATGGACCTTACCAGAGCCTTTCACCCGATTGACTACCAAATCCTATTTAACTACCTCACTGACAATATTCCTGGTCCAAAAATGACCTATTCAACCAATATTTTTCAGTACATTTTAACAACAGTACATCAGCCACTACTCCATTACTTAAAGGAGACCCTCAATGGTCCATACTGGACCCTCTTCTTTTCTCCATTTTTATAAATAAGTTCACACTTGACCTTCCCCAACTTCTAATATTACTATATGCCAAAGACATAGTTATCTTCCATGCCAGTCACACAACCCACTCAATTCAACATGATCTGCAAAACAATTTGCTCTCCTTCATTAACTGGCCTAGTAGCAAAAAACAATTACTGAGCTCCTCAAAAACTAAAACTATACTCTTTGGAACCTCCACTAAAATGCCTAAGAACCTCAGCTCACTTCTTATGCTTAACCACCTTAATAATGCCATTCAACAGGTTAACACCTTCAGATACTCAGGAGTCTGAAGTGATCCCTCATTTAACTTCCACCATAACCTTGAGAACATGTGGAAAAAGGTTAAACTCCCTACTCTTTTTGGGCCAAAAAACTCTTTTCATTCCCACCAACAAGAAATGCTATTTGCAAACAGATTTTTTCTAGCCCAACATTAATACTGCCTATCTTTTGTAGCATCTGCCTCCAAACAAATCTCTACCACCATTTAAACAATCTACAACTCCATTGTACACTTCATTACCCTTTCCCCAAAGTATAAACACCACTGTCTTAATGGCTGTCATTTTTGTAATGAACCAATTTGTTCTATGGTTCTCAACTTTTTTGGCTCCTGAAGGAAAATTCCTGCCCTTCTCTTTCCTCTAGCTTATGTAGACAGCTTCTGTCATATGATCTTAGATCTCATAGCCACCCAGAGCCCCTCTTGCCATCACCTAAAACCAGACTGCAGTGCTTTAATGACTATCTTTCTATCTTTGAACTCAAGCTGTGATGGGATCTTCTCTTAACTCTTAAAGGCCTATCTAACTACTCTATTCATGCACAACATTTCACAGAATAAACTGTGTTTATCAAACCAGACCTAGTCTCCCTAATCTCAGACACATGCTGCCTATCATTTTCACTATAGCATCTGTTCTCTAACTCCTAACTTGTCACTACTAACTGATGTAAATATTGTACATAGTGGTTTCTGTCGACTACCTTCTTAAATCATGTTTTTCTATTGTACATTAATTATACTTTTATTTTCAGTGTGCTCTTTATTGTATAAATTATTTTTATTTTTTCCACTTAATGTGTGTTCATATTCTGAGCTTAGACTAAAACTGGTCCAATGAGCTCAGTGTTCTACCCCGTTAACAAATTGTATAAATAGATAGATAGATAGATAAATAGATAGATAGAAAGATGATAGATCGATAGACAGATAGATAGACAGACATGACTCTGGAAGAATGTAATGCATGAGAGAACTTCGGAAGACTGTGTTTTTGTCAGATTGCTGTAAACCTGATAGCAGCACTTCTTAATGCACCAGCATTACGGCTGTTGCATATTATAGGTTTGTGTGAAGATATTCTTCAAACAAAGTAGTGCCATATTGTGTGTGTTTATTGGGTATGGTTCATCCTGTCAACAATTTATTAGTTGTTAAAAGTGAAATTATTAATTCATATCAGGAAGTGCTGCTCTAGTAACTGTTTTTCAGTATTCTGTGCTTCAGGAAATTGTTTTCAAAGTAACTCAGTCCTATTTCAGCTCTGGTTCCTAGCATCATGTCATAGTGTTACTTTTCTGTACTAGTTCTTATCATTTATGTGTGTTATTTAAAAAAATGAATCAAGTAGAGGCAGCAAGTTAAATTGTAATAGAGTGGGAATGGCAATAATTTCTAAATATATCAAAACTTGAAATGTCTTTTTCTATAGTAAGCCTAGATGTCTTTCCTCTTTGTGGAGCTGTAAGCAATTCCTGTTTTAATATCCACACTAGTTTTACAAGATGATATATTAAGCTCTGCTTAACACAAAAAGATGGACTATACATAAAATCTGTCCACATTCGTTCAGCAAGACATATGTACTTCTATTTATCAAATGAATTTAAAACACTGTATTTAAATAATAGTTCTGAAAAATAAAATTAGCTATATCCAAATTCTGAAAATTGAAAATGAAAATGTATACATATTTCATTGTATTTAAATAGATGCTCCCACTACCACTATACACATAGCTTATAGTAAAAAATAAGGCTTTATTTGTGATCTTTATTCTGTATAGCATCTTGTAATTACATTGATTTAAATCTCAAAGGATTGTATTGATTGCACAGAGGCCATATGCAATATACTTAGTAAGGATGTAACCCTAGTACTGTGTTAACATTGCAATTAGCTAGAGCTTTTTTATTTTCCTTCTACCAAAGTTAAGATTAATTGTATGTTCCACTGTAAATACGATGTAAAATGCTTCTAAGAAATATAACAAGAAATTTTTACACACAATTTGTTAATATTTTCTTTGGATTCTTAGTTAAGATCATTTGTTATTAGAATAGAGGAGTTAATTTTTCATATTTGGACACTAATTTGCCTTTGTCTGTATGCAGCCATTTAAACAATAGTCTCTCTTCATTCCAGAAAAAAACTGATATGGTGTTAAATAAGAAAAACATCATTACTTAACTCTGAATATGAGTCACCATAGAGATTGATATTGTCGCCTGCTTCACTGATGAATAAACTGGTTATTTCCTTGCAGTAACCATGAAAATTCACTGAAAAGCAAAGCAGTAGAAAAATAAAACAGAACTGGTCTGGGTTTTCTCACTGAAAAGGAACATTTTTGTTTCCATTCTGGTTACATGATTCATAATACAACTGAAAAGTACATGATCATTCTGTTGTGGTTTGTTTATTCACTACCTCCCTGCAAGGATTAGAGAGAAAAATGAATCTATTCATGTTCGGGCTTTGGATTATTTCTTTTCCTAATTTAAAAACATTCATTTTTTTTTTAAATAATATTTCTTTTGTGATCAGCGCGAATTAAGTTTCTGATGCTTTCTTTTTAGAAGCAGCTGCACCTCTTTCAGATAATATGCTTAATTTTATTAAGGAGAATTAGTATACAGTAGAAATAAGGTAGTTGCAGCAAACAGGACAACTGCAGTGTTTGTTGAATGCTCACAGCCAAAGGTACATAGTATAACTAAGATAATGCAGCATACTATTTGAAATAAAATAACAGTGAAAGTATATTTGTGTGGATGTACCATGAACCAAATGTAGGAATTAAGTATTTACATAAACCAAATCATAACAAACCCAATAATGTATAACTTCTATAAAAGGACAAGGTTGATGAGGAAAACTGCTAAGGCAGTTCATGTACACAAAGACCGAAGAAGCCAAATTTGTCTGCACTCATCGGCTGCCTTATTGCAATTTTTAAGACATTGTGTGATGTTTAAGTGCTGTGATCAGTATTTCAGATAAAACAGTAAGCATGCAAAAAGGAATGAAACTTTTCAAGTTTAAAATCAGGCTGTGATGGTACATGAAGATATTATGGAGAATAAATTCACTAGAGAACTTAAAATATAGCAACAAAGTCTAAATGCCAGGGCAGATTATGAAAACAAGCAATACATTTCAACTAACTGCTTAAAATCAAACTGTCTGCTGTAAGAAAAGATCTGTCTTCTTGTGTAAGAATGATTACATAAGGCATGTATGTAAAATAAGCTGGGATCATTTTCATTCATATGTTTTTCTCCCACCTTCTCACTAGTTAAGCTGACAAATGAGTAACCACTCTAAGCTTTGGAAGTACGTCTTACAATAAAAAGTAAGGACAGCAAAAGTGGCTTGTCTAACTGTTTATTACCAGAACGAAATGCTGAGACTGCCCAGTTAACTGATGGCTAAAATATAGAGATTGCCACATAAATATGATGCTTTTGTCTTTCCCAACATGCATCAGTCTACATTACATCGAGTGTGTTAGTTGTTGCAACCTTCCACAGTACTGGATATAAATTTCACACTTATTAGATATCCAGATTTTTGCCCAGATGTCATTATGCTTCAAGAGCCTTTGTGTAGATTTTTTATGTCTGCAGCTTTAGAGGTATGGTCATGCACATTATTATGGAAATCATCTTTGAAAGAAGCTGGCGGAATTTCTAAAAACTATTGGACATATAGAAAAGTGCCAACATAGATAAGTGCATCAGAGACCTTGTAAGTATAATGTGAAACAGTTCTTTGAGTAGTTAACACAAAAGTTGTTCTTTCGGCTTTTCCCGATTAGGAGTCGCCACAGCAGAACTCCAGTCTGCTAATGATTGGCTGTAGATTTTTTTTTACGGGTGCAGAGGTGCCAGCTCGACACCCAACCTTCAACAAAGGCACACCCATTCTACACATGTATTTCGAATGCCACTCGACTGTGGGGAGGACATGCAGACTCCACACAGAAGGTGCTCCAGCCAAGAATTGAACGAGAGAACCTCTTGTTGTAAGGCAACAACGCTACCGCTGCACCACCGCAGTAGTTAACACAAAAGTAAATAGTAAATTTAATGTAATTTATCAGATTTCCAGCAAAATGTCTGACATAGCATCACACAGGAAATTAATTTGGAAATTAAAGTAAATAATGTTGGGCACAAAATAGGGAAAAGGGCACAAAACTGAAAAATGGACAGTTAAAGGGGGGGGCAAATATATGATAAAGGAGAAGGAATTTGGAACTGCTTCAGTTCAGCATATATGTGCTGATTGTCACAATAATGCTAGAGAGCACTATGACACAAGGTAGATAGGGATACTGGTGACAGCTGGTAGAGCTAATCCCAGAGAGATAAATAAAAAGCTTTGCAGATGTATCTATACCTACCAGCTAAGATTCTCCCCAGGATTCACGAATCCTCCATGTAAGACTTAAGTCTTACTCAGAGGCTGCAGTTGAATGGTATGACATCAGCATACCATGAATATGCATGAAGGCATGCTGACTCAACCATAAGTCTTACACGGACTGGGTAGGAAAGCAGGGGGCATGTCCGACTGCCGAGCAATCTAAACGGCCACACCCCTGCAAGGTTTGTAAAAGGAAAATGAAAGCACACAAGAGCGAGTCCACTCAAATGTCCTAGCACCAAACACCACACTCCCTGACATTGTAAACCCCCATCACAGTTATGAAAAGTAAAAAAATTTATTTTATTTTTTCTAAATTCCCGAAATAGCTGCCCGTATTTGCGTGTGTGTGCGCGGGTGTGCCCATTGCTTAGCTGTAGTTAGCAATTCCCAAATGGAAGAGCATAAGAAAGAATGTTTATGCAAATCACACCAAGTAGCAACAGTGTTATGGTAGAGCGTTTGCACAAAGAAAAGGCATTCACGATTTGAGCCCCACCACTCCCCTTCTAATTTATGTTTTAAATCAGTACATGGAATAATACCTGACACATATGATTAAAATATCAGTAAAAAACAGTGAAATGGCCAATGTATCAGTGAACAAAATATTAAATTTTTAAAGGATCCTGATACATAATTGCTTGCAGTTAAGCAGCGCTTTACCCAGCACAATAGAGTTGCCCATAGTTTAACAGCGCTTTACCCAGCGCAGTAGAGTTGCCCATAGTTTAATAGTGCTTTACCCAGTGCAATAGAGTTGCCCAAAGTTTAAGAGCACTGTACCCAGCACAATAGATGTGCCCATAGCGAAATAGAGCTTAAACCAGCGCAATCTGTTTGCACGGACGTGCTCGCCATGCCAACCAGCGCACTGTAGGGCAACGTGGAGCAACGTAGAGCAAAGTTGCTTAAATGCAGCCACACCCACTAGCCTGTCTGGACAGTATGAAAATAAAATGAATGACAAGGTTCGAACCCAGGACTCTGTGCATCCTAATCAAAGCACAGAACCACTAAGCCATGACAACTTAGGAGAAACAGCCACTGTTAACATATATATACTTAGTAATGATAGATTAACCATTACGAAGCAGGTCTGCAGTCAGCCGAGAATTTTCAAAAATGGCCAATCACAAAAAAGTGCGGGAAATGAGGCATATTTAAGCACCATAGGCGGGAATACTCACCATAACTGATTGTAGCTCACATCTGCAGTTAGAATGGCTGGTGCAGGAGAGGGTACACACTTCCAAGCACAACGTTGGGGTATTGAGGAATTAAAATACATGGTTTGGCCCCTTGTCCACCATCATGAGTCAAGACTCTTGCAGGGCCAGTTCCAAGGGATGGAGTACAAGGCAGAGGCTTGGAACTGGTTAGCTCATGACCTCACCAGTGTCACAGGTGTTCCTCGGACTAGTGAGCCGGTCTGTCACCACCATGCAGACCTGAAGAGATGGAAGCAGGACCACCTGAACCAATGGATACAGGAGGCCCGTGGGATGCAGGATGCCCCAAAATTGAGTAGGTAGCTATGGAATGCAGTATGTAGGAATTGATAATTGATTCTGTATAACAGAAAGGTATGTCTCAATATCCCTTCATTTACTTTACAGCTGCAGGTGACGGTGCTGCGAATCAGCAAGCCTATGCAGATAGGCTGCTAAGGCTGCACCACCAGGCAGGTTAATGATTATTCTGCATGGATTGTTATAAAAAATAGAGGAGAGAGCATGAAATAAAGTGTTGTAGTCCAATAATACAGCCATAAATGGCCTGAATAACTCCTCTGCATGTACTGTCAGATAAAAAAGTCAGAGAGCCAGAAAAAAAGTGTAGTAACCCATTAAGAAAGGTAACATATGTCCGGAATAATATCTCTGCAGGTACTGTCATATAAAATAAGTGAGTGAGCCTGAAAAAGAGTGTTCTAACCTATTAATAAAGGTATAATATGTCTTGAATATGTCTTCCATATGCATCGTTATAACAAATAAAGGAGTGAGCCTGTGGAAAAGTGTGTAATGTCATTAATAAAGGTCTAAAACCCAGAGTGTGTCTGTGTCACTTAGTGTGAAATGTTGTTGTACCCTTGCATTATACAAATAGTACTGTTTTAAAAAGTGCTGGCAACCCAGAGTTGTGCAGTCCCATATAAAGTGGGTGATGGAAGTGCTAGTAGCTGTGAAGCATACATACAGTCCTCAACAGTCAGTTACTGGCTGGCATGCATAAGTAAATCTGGCACACGAGTAGCATGTTAATATGTTCCCCAGAAATGTGAGTGTGTGTCAAGAAATGCAGGGTTCTGTACAAATAGAAGTGAAAATGTCATGTGAAAACATCCAGATATGTAGATAAAGAAATATAAATGTAATCAAGGAATATGTAGCAGTAACATCTGCATCTTGGACAGTTAGTATGTCAGATATAGGTAAGGCATATATTGAACTAGCCAAACCCATTATACAAGCTAATGCATGGTGGCAAGTGTAATTATACATGTAGGGGATATACACCTGCAGTCACTAGGAATGTAGTGTAGAGTAAAAGTAATTATAAGATGTTAATCAAGGTTTTTTCTACACCCTACAATATGGCATAAACCATGCAATTCCACACCTCGATGGGTATGTGTAATCTTAAATATTTGTTGGGACATATGTCCTATTGTTCTATAAATATTTGCATTCACATTGATGTGTGTGCCCTGTTCAAACCCCACAATCATGGTGGCCTGTTGCTACCAAACATCCCTGCATGCTGTTGGAATATCCACTGTTGTTCAATATATGCATGTGTTATGCTTGCTGTTCATCTGTTGGAACCGTGGTGTGTTGAGTTAATGGGAATATTACTGCATGTTGTTACAACTAATCTGGAATGCTGTTGTTTATGTTGTAATTAAACACACCTAATCACAGAACGTATGGGAAGGCCGGTCCCAGAGGACCCACCTGTCCCTCCTCAGCTGGCGAGTGCACCTGGCACCAGCAGGCCTGGTGCCCAGCCCAGGCTCCCCTCCTCCGTTGGTTCTATGCCACCTTCGGGTGGAAGCACTGCAGGGGATGGGGCTCATTCCCCCGTGCAAGCGGGGGCAGAGAAGGGCCACCTGTCACCCTTCGAAGGGTCCAGGCTGAGGTGCGTATGGAGATCCAGCATTCAGTCGCTGATCCCCTATGCCAGCTCGAGGCGAGAGTGGCACATCTCACGGGTGAGCCTGCCCATCCTACACAGCCCCCAGCACAGCCACCCTCAGGGCTGTGAAGGTGCAGTGGTGACTGCCCATGGGTGGGGATCTCAGTTCCACTGTTACCATCTGTGGGCTCATGGGTTTGCGATTTCCAAACATCCGTCCCCATCAATTGTGTTCACCCACCCCATGTGTCATACACCGCCCCTGTATGCATCTTGTCTGTCTTGTCTGTTTACCTCCCCAACCTACCTCCCTGAACATACCTACTTCCTCTACCTCACTTTCCACTCTCACCTGAAAAAAAAAAGGGTCAATCTGTACCCACAAAAAATTACGCCCCATACATAGCTGCCCATTTTGCACACATGTCCACTGGACATGTAAACTGATAATTATAATTGGAAATACAACATACTTTGTTGTCCTCACCCCTCTCCCAAGGGTGGAAGGTTTCAGATTTCACTCCAAATTCATTGCATATGCACAGCTGTTGCTGGTAAAGAAATGGGCAGCTATGGACCTTCCCTACACCCGTCCTACATATCCCGAGCTTGTTTACCTGCTGTCTGTTCCTCTTTGTGCCCCCTTTTTCACCACTTTCCTATCTCTCCATTTTTTTTTCTTTAAAAGAAATTAGCACGGGGGTTAGCGGGAGTAAGCACTTTTAAGCGGTTGTAAATGGGTTTAAGCGAGTGTGCGCGTGTGTGCGCTTAGCTAAGCATCTCTAAGCGTCACGCAAACCCACGCAAACCTGCTTACAACTGCTTAAAAGTGCCTTAATCACTCTATGGAAGGGCCATTGTTCTGCTCAGCAGCAAAATAAAACACCTCTGCCAGTCTCGAATCCCAGACCATTGACACAATAGACTGCATGAATTACCACTAAGCCACAGAAGATATACAAATAACTTGGTGCTGACATAAATATATTATGCATTACAATGAGGGAATGTAAATGGAAATTAGGAATGGTAAACACAAATCCTGTTCTGTGGGTCTTTACAAGCAATTGTTGTGGAATTGCATGACATGACTGTGAAAAGAGAACCAGCCATCCAAGCAGGGAATAATGTTACAGTAGCACCTTACAAACACCACACAGTATCAGACCAGGATAAATACTGGCAAAGTTGACTTGGGCAGAGGGCAGACATCCCAACTGTGACTACTTTACAGGGATGTCCCTGATTTGTAAACAAATGTTAGCTGTGCCCCAGTAAATCACTCTGGAAAGTACTAACTTTAGGCAGACAAGTGTGGAATCACATGTAATGAATAATCTCAATAGGTGAGAGTAGACACTGCTTGCACATCAGAAAAGGTGCAGGTATACATATGCTCTGATTCCCAAGAAAGTCTCAACTGCAATATGTCTGTAATATATTGCAGGTGTATCTAACATATATATACCTTTCACTGAGGCCGTTCAAATACATACCTGAGAGTATCTGAGGCCTGGCAGAGGCAGAAACACACATGCATATTAGCATAACTGCTGTTACACACTCTGTAAATAGCTTTGGAAGGACTTCCACAAGTATGCCTTTATGTAGGAGTACAACACAAAAATATCACAAGATGTAGTCATGTACTGCTAACAACCAACTGTGACAATGCCAATGTGCCAGTGCTGAAAAGATTGGTGTGGTGCACAGACAAAGTATAATAGGCTAACCTCTAGCTACCATCTGGATATGTCCACAGGTGGGAGCAACGCAGACAGACTACTTGCCTTGACAGACTAACAGGTACACAGCAATCCTGTATGTTCAGCAAGATAAACCTCACATGATAATAAAAAATGCTCTTTGCAGTTCTGCACCCCTACCCAAAGGTACAACACACCTGTGTATTCAGGCAAAAACCAGGGTGTAGGTAGGCATACTCAGTACTGAAATATGTCCAGTTGTGTTGAGCAGCCTGTGCTAATTGCAACACAAACAAACAACAAACTGTTCAGAGGTGAGTAACGTAGTAATTACAGTATAGCAGTTCACAAACACTGCATGTGCCACAGGAATACAGTGCACTAACCACATTTGTATGGCAGTTAAATGTCTAATTCTGAAAGAAAGTACATACTCCCATGTATCCTGCGTTAGCATTTGGAGGGGTGAGTACATGTCTACACTGAGAAGTGTGTACAGGAAGCAGTAACATTCAGGTTTGAGTACAACATGCATATCACTGGCTACAACCCTAGCTTCAGATAAGAGACATATACCAACCTTCTGACTGACACAACGGTGTCCAGAGCAAACAAGCATGGGCCCAACCTTGGAAAGCTGAAAGGGCTACGCCTACCTAACCTAGCATTTTATAGCAGTGGGCTGCAATTACAGTGAGTAATGCAATCAGCAAACAGCAGGCTGCATGCAATTACTGAATGGTGGGCAGCAACTGGTGCAGAGGCTGTCACATGCACAAGTGCAGATACCTAGAAAAGCAGGCTGTACCTGCTGTCCACACATGCAATAATATCATTGCAGGTGCAGGGAGATAGAGAGAGAGAGCAAGAGAGAGACACAGACAGAGACAAAGACAAAGAGAACAGAGAGAGAAACCGAGACAGAAACAGAAACAGAGGGAGAAAACCCAAAACAAACAACCAACCCAAGAAAAAAAACCCTACAAAACTGTAACAGATGGAGCAGGGAAATACAAAGGTAAGGTATGTGTAACTCATATGTCTGTGTTGGCATGTAGTAGATGTTCCTAAAGAGTACTCTACACACTGCAAATCATCCATGTGTGGCAGCGGTACATTTCTATCTGTATCTGCATAAGTCCATAGGGCAAGGGACATACTGCAACTGTTATTGAAGGGTGGACAGATATCTGTTGTTGAAGGTTGTTATGTGCATATATCTATGTAGGTTGTAGTGTGTGGCATAGAAAACAGCATGCAGTGCTGATATATGTTATGTGCTGGTTAAACGCTGTGGGACTGATATGTCAGATCTGCTGTGTTACAGCCAGTGAGGCCTGCTAAAGCTACATGGGCCGAGGACACCCACATGCATTCTGCACAACACTGTGCAATATAATCACATAACTGTACATCCCACAACTGTCGCATAACTGATATCCCCACCATGAAAGGTGGACTGTACATGTGCCTATATGTACATCTATGTGTACAGCAATGGATGTGTACATGTATGTATATAGATATGTATATATATATATATATATATATATATATATATATATATATATATATATATATATATATATATATATATATATATATATAGAGAGAGAGAGAGACCAAGGCATGAACTGTAGACAAGTGTAGATACTGCAGTGCCATTTCTCCTTTCCAAAACACTGTACCCATTAACTACCACATAGGTAGAGATCTACCCAACACCGAAGGTGTGATAAGGGAACATGGGACACAGGTGGACAGTAGCCACCTCTTTTATAAAGACAGTGCCACACTAGACCTGTAATCTGTCTGTGTGGTATGTGTCATGACAACAGGTGTGTCATCTAGGGAAATATAGGTCAGTGTTCCCTCTACTCATCACAATGCCCTGTGTGGTATGTACCTCACATGACAACTACAGCAGGTGGAAAGGCCACAGACATACCTCACAGAGGGTACTACTGGCCACAAACAGATGCCCTATGCAGACTGACTCACAAAGCCACATCTAGACTGTATTGCATACCGGCCACACAGAGGTGACCTCTGCCAGACATACAGAGGTATGTCACACCCATAGCTGGGTGACAACCACCATGGCAACATATCACAATCCCTCCGGGATACACGCTCTAGGGCCCTAAACCTCATCAGCTCACTAAACAGCACATGCTGGAGGGATAGGTTCCTATCTCAGAGATATGCCATACACTGGAATAGACCACCTAGCAATAGCAAACAAGGCTCCCCATCAGCAGTTGTCATAAATACCCCTGAGGAGTGTTTGGGAGATTGGTATACACCCCAGGAACCCCCTCTGTGGTTCTGGTTGGCAGGGGCAAGTGAAATCAAAGTACATGTGTGTCAAAGGCCAGGGTAGCATATGGCTAGGCTGCCATAGGCACTAGGGCCAATAGCATATAACCTACTCATGACACTATGCACTCACACATGTAGTCAATGCAATACCTGCTATGTGAAGTTGAATAAGTGTAACGCTGAATGTGTGCAAGGTCTGTAAAGGTGTGATAGGTTAGTGTGAAGTTGTATCTGACATGGTAGTGTCTATCCTAGCTGTGAGGACAGGGAAAGATGTGTATTGTACTGTTAGGCAGACATAGTATTATGGCATACGATGTGACGTATTTCCTTGTTGATGACCGTGGTGTCTCATTGTAGGCTAAAGCAATACATGTATGCTTAGTGAGTGGTACTGCTGGTGAATCCAACTCTCATAGGAACTGTAGTACTACCTGAAGCTGTAGGCCTAAACAGCACAGTATGGTATGTGTGTTCACATTGCTTGGAAACACTATCATGTGTGTTTCCTGTAGTCTGCACAGAGGACAAATCTCAGGCATAATGGTCTGTAAGTAGTGGCACACAGTACTGTATGGTACACAGGTAATGCCAATCTGTGTTGGCATACAGTGGTGCATTGTATGTTTATCAGATGTGTGTGTAATTATGCCTGTACCATGGCTGCAATCATATGTGTGTTACAGTGTATACGTGTGTATCCAGCAACATATATACTCTGTGACAGCAGTATGCCACCTATAGTAACAACTGTACACGTATGTTAGGCAGGGCTATGGCATCAAAGACTAGTGTGGTTGAGTGGTACTACTGTAACTGTACTTTACATTCATTGCAATGGATGACATCTCTGTTCGTGCATTGGCATGATAAATACCCCTGTGTCGAGGTTGTACATTGTGTCACAAAAAGTGTGCTGGGTACTATTGTAAAGTGCTGTGATATATGGAGTATGCCAGGCACTGTTAGTCAGTTGTGGCCTGAGAACCAAGAAGTGGTAGTGAATGTGTATAACCCCTGACAGAGAAATGGATGGTATATATGTCAGTAAAGTGATATCTGTGGTTAAAGGTTTTAAAGTGTGCCACAGGACTTGCTCACACATATTGCTCATATCTTATTCAGCCAGATGGCCCAACAATGCAATCCATCGTATACAGCAGCGGAGAAGGATGAAATTGTTCAAAGCCTGGTGCAGCAGTACACTATGCTGTTTTCCTGAAGCAGCCAGCACCAGCAGGAGTGGTCTGCACTGTGGCAGGATCTTGTTCATCGGGTAAATGACATAGGCATGCATAACCAGACATATGAGCAGGTATGCCATCGCTGCAGTGATTTAATTAGACATGTCCGGCGGCGTGTGTCTGATATCCAAAGACAACAGCTTGCCACAGGTGGTGGGGTGGCCATTCACCCCCTCCTCACCAGAGTAGAGGAGCTGCTCCTAAGCATGGTGGCTCCAGGACAAAAGCAGCAACAACCTGTGACATGGGTTGTCATGGAGGCTGGAGCCACCCAGCATGTTCACATGGTGCAAGCAGGTAGCATGCCCTATCTGTAGACTACAGCTAACTTTATTGTTAGATTATGTCTATGTGAGATGTGTACTGTGTGTTTAGCAGTTGTGCTGCCTAGTGTTATGCAATACTGATATTTGGAATATTATCTCCACACCTGTGACTGTTGACTGTTGTTCCACTGTAGTTTAGCATACCCACTGTAGCAATGCCTCAGTTGTGGCCACTGACGAACTCTCTCATATTCTCATAGGTCCCGCTGGTGTGACAGCAGGGCAGACAATCCATGCTGGTGGGTGTGGTATAACTGCAATGTTGGTAATGAAATGTGCATGTCATAGGTGAGGTGTAGGCTATGTACACGTAACACACCTACGCATAATGCATGCCGTGCATGTTTGCTGTAAGATGTTGCACAGCTCAGTAATGTCAGTAGCTGCCTCAATGACATGCAATACACAGAGCATCAGATACAGTTGTGGCAACACCATACTGCACATTGGATAGGCATAGTCACTACAGCTGTACACAACATAACACATTTATCATACACAGTACACAATAACATGCTACATATGGCATTACCACACACCCGCTGTAAGGTCACACTTCAGTATCCCACATGTCATCCACACACACATGATGTACCTCAGGGGTAGAGGCCTATCATGGGGCTGTGCAACACTCTTCAACACATAACACAGTCATGTTAGGCAATGTTCCCTATTGGGCACCTCACACACCCATGTACAAAGTGGCTGTGTAATTGTGAATGTAGCCACAGCATTGCAGTCCAGGTACAGCATGCTAGGCATTGGTCTGTCACACATTAGTAGCCATGAGTGACCACAAGATGCATGATGATGATGGCACATGGTACTACACTCCATCCAGTTACAGTGACCACAGTACTACACATAGCAGTCATTGCTTTGCACCTCAATGTTGTGTGTGTGCAAACATATGCACCTATACACAATATGCATAGCAAGTTGTGTGTGTGCTTACATATGCCAGTATACACAATATGCACAGCAGTCGCCATCTGTACAAAGTGTCACATATATGTCCTGGAATGCTATTGTGTATATAGGTCACATGACACACATAGGGTATGTGTGGTATTTAATGTTGCAACCAAAACCACTGTACAAGTGCCATGTTGAGCATTGGGATTCTTTCACGTCTACATGAACCACTCATCCCGTGTGTGTGCATAGCATGCATGTGCTACACCTGTCCCCATTATTATCTGCTATGGACACAGACACTGTAATCACACATGGCAATCTATGTGCCACACAGATAACATATGCAACCATGGTATGTATACTTGTGAGTGATGGTGCACAGGACATTGCAGAGCTGATAATACATGCACAGCAATGTTGTGTCCATGTACACATTGTGTTCCAGGGTGTTGCCAATCACTGAACAACTACACACATGATCAAAGCCATGTATAAGGTCATTAAATAGGGCCGTCTATACTTGCACTGCATGGTCTTCAGTAACACATATTCTGCATGCTGACATGTGTAAGGTGACTGTTCGCCTTGTGATACTGGCACCCACCTTCACCCATTATTGAGTATGTGCTGGATTGATGGTGTGTGTGTGTGTGTGTGTGTGTGTGTGTGTGTGTGTGTGTGTAGTGAGGTATTTGTGTGCATGTATGCATGTGTGCATGTGTGCATGTGTGCATGTGTTCATGTGTGCATGTGTGCATGTGTGCATGTGTGCATGTGTGCTAACATCATGTACAGATTGTAAAGTGTGTTTCCTGTCTTCCTCTCACAGGTGCTGAGTTTGGGGTGGCTAACAGCAGCAGGGAACCTGAAGTCACTGCCACTAATAGTGGAGATGATGAGACATGTATTTTGGCACAGGAAGGTTTGACAGGGTATGTCATTGGTCCACCAATCGACAGTACACAGCGTTCAACCCCATCTATGCGCACACTCATACTGCCGATACATCCCTCATCACCAATGGCCTTAGCCGAGGGAAAGCATACAGTTGGCATTGACCAGGAGAGTGTGGTACCCATGGCACTTGCATCCCCTCACAGCAGCCATAGCTGGATTCCTGGAATGGTACCACATAGGCGGATGTCCAGGGGTTCTCGGGGGAGCACCACTGGTTGTATTGCCCCTGGCAGACGTGCCCCCAGAGGTATTACAACATCCAGTATGTTCCGGGCTGTAATGCAGGCACAGGTACATATGGAAAGGTACACCAGACAGGGACTAAGGGTGCAGAGGGCCCATTACAGAGCTATCAATGACTGCATCCGTGACCTTGCCGTTGCCATCTGGAATTTCACCGAGGTCATTGATAGACGTTGGGGAGAGACAATACACACCCTCCAAATGTCCCTTCCATGAGCCAGGACCATGCGGGACGGGTTAGACATCAATGCGGATGCATGCCAGGAACAGCAACAGCTGGCAGTTGACACGGACGGCACACAGATCACAGCCACTCCCGTAGTGGCAGTACCAGCACCAGCAATGCTGGGGCTGGCCTGTCTATTGACCATCCTAGTAGACCACATGCATGTGGCTTTGGCCAGTCCCAGCAGGGACATGGGTCCAGTCATCATACCTCTGCCTCTGATGATAGTACCCAGTCAGGGTTGGTACCCGATACTGCCTGTAGCACCCCTGCCAGGCACAGGTACCGTGTCCTTGCCCAGAGACAGTGATCTGTACAGCCTACCAGATACAGTCTGTGGCTGTCCCACAACCTCCTGTATATGACAGCCACATGGTGAACCTGTGTGCATGCAGACACACACACACAGTAACCAAACAAGTAGGGCTCACACATACACACACATTACATCAACATTGGCCCATGCTGTACTGTTGTCCCACACATACACACGCACACACACACACACACACACACACACACACACACACACACACACACACACACACACACATGTCGATTGGATGGGTCAATGTTGGGCTCTGGCAAACCAACAACACACCCTGTGCATATGATGACACATGTGCCACCTCCTGTCATCTGTAACATTGATGCAGGAACAGGCTAACATGGTTCTGATGCACAGGGTGACATTATAGCAATGTAAAAATATTAGCAAGTTGTCAACAGGAAAGTGTAATGATATCCTTGTAGGTATATCTGAGCAGGCATTATGCATCACAGCTCTGATTGTCAATGTAGCATTGTTTACACCAGTGTTAGGTCTAAGTATGTATTGTCCACTCATGTGCCACTTGGCTGAAGTGTACAGTGTTGCCAGCATGTGTTAGTGAGTGAACAGTACGTGTGTGGTGTGTGCATTACAGATTAGCAGGTGTACATCTATGAACATGGTGGGTGCGCACTGTCTGCATGTACGTGCATCGTGGACACATGGAATGTGTGACATACCCTGTTGTACACATTGTTAACATCTCATAGTATCTTTCGATGACCAGTATGCATTCTACTACAGATATGTACTAACGTGGGTACACATGTGTGTGTGACATGGGTCGACAGTATGCTGTGGGTGATACTGTTGATACCTGTCAATGATTTGCAGTCTGGTAATATACACAACCTCAACAGCATGATTATAACCAATCACTAGATGATGTCCTGACAAATGACACACAGTTGTAGGGAACTCAATAACAGTTGGGTCCTTCTGGTACTATGCTATAACAGTGACCACTGGTATTGACCGCCACCCGTACCTGGGACCACACCTGTTTGGCATATAGCCCTCTTAGGTACATGCAAACACACTAGGGATATGTCCATCCACATCTGGAAATGCATGCATTGGCCTACAATGCATTCCCTGGATGGGACGCATATCCTACACAAGGGTATAATACAGACAGATACCTGTTGTCCAATACATGCTGTATAGCAGTAAGCCGACTATGGCATAGTCATCCACATTTACTATACATACTATCCCGACAGTACCACATGGGTGGTAGCCCTCAACATGTATGTTGGGTAACGATGTGTACATACAGCCACGTGTTATGTCATCTGTCCCTTGATATCTACATATCCATAGGTATTGTGGAGTCCCTCAGTGTGTCACATAAGACATTAGGGGCCTGAATGCATATCCACAGGGCTGTTGTACACCTATGATTACTGTCCATTATTGCCAGTCATTGTTGTGTATGAACATGTTTGACATATACCCCAGGCATGTACCCTCACTCACAGTACGCTATAGTAACTGTCATGGGTGTGTGTGGCACATATGACCTTGGACACAGATCAATACAGTGGCCGGGCTTGTCACATACATACATATGTGACCTACGATCTGAGAAGCAGTGGCACAATTTGTCAAAGGTAACAAATGAATTCATGTAGAATGCAGGCTTCACACCTATGTACTGATTGAGGTCACATGTACACATATTTATTTGCCACACAGATACCTGATGTGTGCAATGCACATACTGTTTTAATCATGATATGTCATACCATAGTAAAAGCAAAACCACACTGCGTCACACACAGAGCAATTGCAGGATTCAAACCCCTACCTAACTATGTTATGATATGAGAGACATGCGCATTAATGCAGCACTCTATATGCTTTGCTGGGTGGCTTTTCTTCTCCTACTATATTTGTAGGATGCTGACATCATCTGACTTTCCAAAGAGGAATGTACCTCTTGTAATTTGTTTTCCCAGTCTCCAAAAAGGGAACTCTTCTCAAAGGTAATCACACACATACACACTGTCAGCGTTTGCAGGATCCAAACCCCTACCTAACTATGTTATGATACTAGAGACATACGCATTAACATGGCACGCTATATGCTTTACTGGGTGGTTTCCCTTCTTCTGCTATATTTGTAGGATGCTGACATCATCAGACTTTCCAAAGAAGAATGTACCTCTTTTAATTTGTTTTCCCAGTCTCCAAAAAGGGTAATCCTCTCACAGGAAATCACACACATACACACCCCCCACGCAGAGTCAGCATTTGCAGGATTCAAAACCCTACCTAACTATGTTATGATACTAGAGACATATGCATTAACACGATGTGCTATATGCTTTACTGGGTGCTTTTTATTCTCATGCTATATTTGTAGGATGCTGACATCATCAGACTGGACATGGTAATGTGTGTACACTTTGATTTATGCAATCCCAGGAATGAGCCATGTGGGTCGGCAGGTGTCAACAGCTTGAACAGGACCCCATAATCCTCACCTTGTGTGATCTAACTGTGGACACATTGACATCCCTTCATATGTCAACACATATTTATGCACAGATTGTTGGTTTTGTGGATATGACATGTGTCAGGGGTATTGTTAAAGGGCTATTCAAAGTCTATGTGGGACATGTGTAGCTCTGTTCAGTGATGTATG
Source organism: Protopterus annectens (assembly GCF_019279795.1). Lineage (NCBI taxonomy): Eukaryota > Metazoa > Chordata > Ceratodontiformes > Protopteridae > Protopterus > Protopterus annectens. Next base: position 632,464,660 of record NC_056725.1, on the reverse strand, counting down.
CCCTGGGTGTCTACCTTGCAAACAGTCTAGCATGTCTGGGAACCATGATCTGCACATGAGCATACCACAATTGGTAGGGTTGTGTGTTTGTCAGCTTCCAATAGCTCTGTGTATGACTTCAACCATGATGGACTCCATGGCCTTTCAGATCAGACTTCATAGGCTTAATGGACTATACTTCCCATGGTGTGTTGTACACCTACACTTGTGGGGAGTGCCATATGTTGCTGTAACACATTCAATGGTTCCAGATCCTGTGGAGAGGGTGAGGCTCAACAGACTGTTGGTGCAGGGTCTGTTTGTTCTGTAGTTCATGCATGATACATATTGGGAAACAATGTAATCTAATTTCTGCCATGCTTTTGGCTTTGGGGGGAGCTGTTCAGCCATTCTTCATGTGATATCCCCTGGTATGATGACTGGGACTATGGTCAGTGGGAGGTGGGTATGTCTATATGGGCCTGTCTGACAGGAAGTCGGCATGGTCAGTCAGGTACAGTTGGCCCTGACTCAGGACATATATGAGTGTACATTGCTATTTATGACATAGCTGAAGGAGGTGTCATGATTCAGTCTGGAATCCTTCTCAGCTACTCTTTACAAAACACCAACAAACCTGAGCACTAATCCCTGTTATACTCTTTTACACACTTAACACCCTACTGATCCTTTGCGATCAGGCTACGGAGTATGTCAACATAATATCCTGCCATGTCCTGGGGTCAGTTTTGTGTGTACTCTCCAGTCCAGCTAGTGAATATTGTGGTTTTGACACATTGTCACATCTGCCTCATGTACACAGACAACCCTCTCCTCCTCCCAACAAACTCAGATATATGTGAGAGATGCAACAATATTGACATACAGGAGGCTGAGCTCTCTTGACCCATGACTGGCATAGTCTATCAGGTGGTGAAGGTAACCACACACACCACATATCAGTCTCACATAAACCTATAGCGACAGCAATCAAACCACATTATCACACATAAACATACTCAGAGGATCTACATAAACTCTGCCTAAGCAGCAGAGACCTCCAAAGCAGACACACAAACAACTGCTACCCCACAACAATACCCACATATCACATAGTTCACAATGTCAGTGTGCCACATAGTCATGCCCTTCGGGCTAAACAACACACCTAATACACTTGTAATAGATGACACTTATTGTCAGACACACTGACATCCCACTCACCAGGCCAAACAAGGGAATAGTCACTTTGAGCTGTCTCTCGGGTGGCAGGATCCACAACATAACAAATGCACTCAGATCACTCCACAGCAAGTGCAGGACTGGCTCCAGCATTGTCAATGCTGGTGCATACACCCTCAGACATCCCTCCCTGGACCACATGACATGATACATAGAGGAACTCTCTAATCATGTAGCCCAGGCCAGTATGACCCAGACCTTGTCTAGCATCTTACACCCATCAAGTATGATGTCACAGTATAGCAACAAACTGATCATGTTTAACAGTTGGCTAACATATTGGTGTCATTCACAGGGGATACAGTGTCTGTCAGCCTGGGGTGACATGCTCAACATGCCACGTAGCTTCCCTATGGACAGCTTGCACCTGTCACCCTTGGACTTTCGAATACTGGCTAAGGCAGTTGCTACCACCATACTGCCTTTTTTAAGCGGGGCCCGAAAGACAAACCCACCTCCATAGACATTACAGAGTACATGACACTGAGGCTAATGCTGCTCACACCAGATGTGTTACCCTCAAATTGCGACCACTCAGGAATCTCCTCAGTATGGACAACAGCGATATCTGTGCACTAACAGACACCTGGTTCAGGCTCCCAAATGCACACCAGCACTACCAGGTTATATTTCATACCATGCTTTCTGACCACAAATCTCAGAATGGCCAACACAAATAGGGGGAGTATCCATATACATGACAGATACACATACCTCCGGGTTGGTAGCACTGCACAAAGCATTACAGACCATACATATGCACCTAACATTGTGCATATCTGCCTTTTGGTTTGTTGCCTGCTACAGACCACCCTCCCAAACTCATGAACCACACTCGGCTTTCCTGGCAACACTGGACAATATGAAGGTCTCCCCAAACACCATTATATTGGGTGACTCCAATTACCGACACATTGGCTGGGGATAGTACTCAGGCCCCAACACCCTCGCCCAACAGTTGCTACTATTTGTACACTCATGCTATGGCACAACCGGTCACGATACCCACAAGAGGGGACAACATATTGGACATGATCATCACCAACATGGGGACTCTATGTTCCACACCTGAGATATACCCCTCATTGGTAAGGTCAGAACATGCATTTATCTCACTGGACATCCATAACCCATCCACACACCCATCCTGGGTAATCTTGGTGAACTTCTCAAAAGCAAACATCACACTTCTCCAAACCAAGGTGGTATCCTTCAGAGACCCTGGGGCAGTGGTAAGTATGGCTCTGACTGCTGAATCCTTTACATACACATTCTATGGACACCTAGTGGACTGCATGGATCGTGCTATCCCAAATAACAACTGGACTCACTCCTCCAATGGCAGGGGACCTGTCTGTTAGACCCTGGCCATTAATAAGCTATACAATGAAAGGAGGATGCTACTACATGATACAACACAATCCCAGACAGTGAAGGCATCTGTGATCTGTACTACCAGACAGCTACAATCACTCATGTATTTATGTCAGGCCCGCTTCTCACGGACAATTGTACCAGACACGTAGGACACTCACAAGCCCTTCTTCAGTTAATTCAGGTACCTGGGTGGACACTCACTGATATGCTGTGAGTTACTGCATACTGACTAAACATACACTGAACCTACAGACATTGCCAACATCCTGGCAAACAGATTGAGTGCAGATGTCTCCCCCCATCCCCCCTAAGGAGCTACTGTCCATCCCAACAGAGTGTAACCTCCCTGACATCACAAAAAAACAGGTGAGTGCTGCCCTTCCCACAGCGGACAACACAGCATTAATGGGACCAGACAGTGTCCTGGCCTGCGTCTTACACGGGCTTCATGACAGACATAACCCTCACATTACGTCACTGTTCAATATCAGAGTTACTGCAGGATATGTACCCATGGAATGGCGTACAGTGATAGTGGTCCTGCTCCACAGAGTTGCTGCCACAATGGACCACAGACAATATCAGCCTATAAGGCTAACTAGCCTGTTCTGCAAAGCTAGGGAGCGTATTGTAATGGGACTCATGCACATAGACATCGGGAACTTACAGACACTGGGTCCTACACATTTCAGCATTGTTGTGGGCAGATCTTGCCTCCTGGACCTGTTCGTATTCTTTAAACAGTTACCAGGTCCATCGGTGTAGGGATGGTCATCCACACAGCCTGCTTGGACCTTGCACAACCCTTCGACACAATACCCCACTCGGCCATTATGCATAGGCTCACCGGCATCGATATCGACACATATCTCACACAATGGATTGCTACCTGGATCAGGGATAGCACCCACATACTCAGTATTGCAGGTGCCATGTCTGACTATACACCAGTTACACATGGCATCACACAAGGCTCAGTCCTGGGACCTCTCGTGTTCAGTATATATTTGTGTGACGTACGGCTAACACAGGAGGAATATGGCTGACCATGTTTGCAGATGACTGCAAACTGGGTGCCATAATCAACTCTCTGGCTGACACATGCATACTCAAACGGGGTATCACAGAGACAGGATGACTGGTGCCTAAGCCATGGACTACAGCTAAATGCCATTAGTTGCATAGTCATCCCCTTTGGGAATAACAACATGCCCACACATTACCACATAGGTAGTAATCCATTACATACGGTAGTAGTTGTTATGGGTTTGGGGACACAACTTGTTTGTACTCTCACCTTTGACAATCACATTGCCAAAGTGGTTAGACAGAACTTCTATATAGCCCACCTTATCCCATATGGTTTCACATGTTGATCAAGTGAGGTCATTGTGCCTCTATACTCATCACGACCATGCTTGGTTACATTGCCACATTTGAGATGTACCTTACCAGACACCTGCAGCAACTGTAATGGCCACAAATGTTCCACAACAAGCAGATGTAGGGACTCACATGGATGCCCTGCACAGTTCAGATACAGTAACTCCAGCTCTTCTTAGTCGCTTACCATCTACACGGATGTGTTGTGTGCCTGTAGTTTAAGGAAATATCAGAACCAGATTTAATGGACATGCTCCACCTCAGGATATCTGACTCCCTTGGAGCTACACACTCCAGGGGCATATACCTCAGCACAGATGTTAATGGGACATGCTGGAGGGACAGATTCTTATCCCAGAGGCTCCACTCACTCCGGATTGTAATCTCAGTTTTGCATGGGCAGAGCCCTCACTGACCACCTACAGGAGACATCTTGACAAGTGGATGAGTGATCGTATGTTTACCCATGGGATATCTTCTGGGTCCCTGCTAGACAAAGGCACAATACACTAAACCTAAATGGGCTATCTTGTGTGACCTACTATTCACAGGCACAATGTTCTACTTTGACAGGGTTACAAAAGCCAAACACACTCTGGCTAGGCTTGTACATGCCCTAGGGTGGATAGGCTAGTATCGACCTCTGAACCTATGCTAATGTTCAGGATGCACAATGTTTATTGCTGATACTGTTTGCAGGTTTTATCGTCTTTGCTTTCCCACTTTCTATGAACAACTTAGGTATCTGCAGAACATATTTGATAATGACAGGGTTCCACTATATTATATATGTGTCTGTTGTCCTATAACTGTGTGCACAGGGCAGATTGCTGGATAGTGAGAGGTTCCTGGGTTAACACATGCAACTGCCTGATATGTGTGGCCCACTGCGGTACTCCGACATGGCCTAAGTGTGTGAGCATGCCCAGTTCAGACTGTCAGTGTTCTGTTGCCTGACGTCTCATTTATTTGTGTGTGAGCATGCCCAGTGTGGCCTTTCAGTATGTTGCTGTCTGAGGTCCACTACATCTGTTGATGTATGTGTATATGTCCAATATTAACATTTCTATTGTGTGTGTTGAAAGTCAGGTTCTATTCTTACTGCGGGACTCACCTTTGTGTCATAACTCGACAGGGATTATGCTGTGCCTGCAGGGCTTCCATGGAATACTTAGCATAGACTTATCAACATTTCTTCATACAGACTGACCACTACAATACTGTCATGGCTTAGTGGTTCAGTACTATGACTATAATGCACAGTATCCTGGGTTCGAGGCCCATCACTGCTTTATATTTTCATACTGAGCAAACCAATCTGCTTAAGGGCCAGTAGAGCAAATATGAGCATGTTGCCTTTTGTTCAGCTATGCCCTACTTAGGTTCATAGGTTCATTGGTTCATACTAGGCTATCTGCCCTGAGGCATTTACAAGCCTAGCCAGAGTGTGTTTGGCTTTCGCCACCCTCTGAACTGATTTTACTGTGTCCTTTTTAAGTTTAGTTTACTGTGCCTCTGTCTAGTAGTGACACTGACATAATCCCTGTGGTAAACCTATGATCTCCCATCCACTTGTCAAAATTCCTCTTGAAGAGAGTCAGTGAGGGTCTCTGCCTAACATGGACTGGGATTCTATTCCAGAGTGAAGGGAGCCTCTGGGTTAGGAATCTGTCCCTCCAGCATGTCCAATTTATTTCTGTGCTCAGGTTCATGTCCCTCAAGCGCATAGCTATACGGTATTTGGATTTTCTGAGGTGGAGCATGCTCATTAATTCCGGGTTGGACATGGCTTTATACGTCAGGCATAGATCGCCTCTAAGTAGGCAGTATACAACTGAGTAGAGCTGTAGTTTCTTTAACCGAGCAGCATATGGCATCTATTTGAGTCCCATGATCCTATTTGTGAGGTACTTTTGGGGTCTTTCTAGTTGCTGCAGGTGTCAGGTAAGGTACATCTGAAATGGGGCATTGTATTCAATTATGGGCCTGATGAGGGATGAATTAAGAGGCACAATGACCTCCCTCGATGTAGATGTGAATCCTTTCATGATAAGGTGGGCTATATAGAAGATCTTTCTAACCACTTTGGCAATGTGGTTGTTAAAGGGGAAATTACTGTTAACTTGGATCCCCATGCCATAATTACTTCTTCCATACTTAATGGATTCCCACCTATGTGGTAATTTGTGTGCACTTTGTTATTGCCAAAGGGTATGACTATACACTTTTTAGCATTTAGCTTTAGGCCATGGCTCTGGCACCTGTTATCTGTCTCTATGAGACCCTTTTGGAGGATAGTTGTGTCTGCTGGAGAGTCAATTATGGCGGCCAGTTTGCAGTCATCTTCAAACCTTGTCAGCCACAGTCCTCCCGTGTTAGCCTGTACCTCCAAAAAATATATCCCGAACACAAGAGGTCCCAGGACTGTGCCTTGTGGGATGCCACTTGTAACTGGTTTAGAGTCTGACATGGCTCCAGCAATTCTGACTATGTGGGTTCTGTCCTTGAGCCAGTTTGCAACCCATCTTATGACATAGGGGTTTATATTTAAGCTGGAGAGCTTCTCTATGATGCCCGAGTGGGGTATTGTGTCGAAGGCTTTTGTGAGGTCCAGGTAGGCTGTGTGGACTACCTTCCCCTCATCAATGGCCTTGGTGACTGTTTCAAAGAAATCAACCAGGTTTAAGAGGCAAGATCCGCCCTTAACAAAGCCAAATTGGGTAGGATCCAGTGTCTGTATGTCCCCAATGTCTTTGTTTATGAGTTCCATGATGATCCTGTTCATAGCTTTGCAGACTGGGCTAGTCAGGCTTATGGGGCAATAGTTTCCAGGGTCCATAGAGGCACCACCTTTGTGGAGTGGGACCACTGCTGCTGTACGCCTTTCTTTGGGTACATATCCTGTAGTAAGGCTGAGATTGAACTGTATGTGGGGGTTTAGCTCTTCTTGGAGTTCATGTGGAATGCAGCCCGGGACACCATCTGGTCCCATTGATGCTGTGTTTTTTGCTTTGGAGAGGGTGGCTCTCACCTGAGCATCTGAGATGTCAAGGAGGCAGCACTCTGCTGGGATAGATATTTTCTCTTTAGGGGGGAAGGGGGGGTAGAAGTTTGCACTGAACCTGTCTACCAGGATGTTGGCAATGTCTGTGGGTTCAGTGTATTTATTGTCATTTTGGACCAACTCTGAGCATATCTGGGAGTTGCCACCCAGGTTCCTAACATAACTAAAGAGGGCCATGTGATTATCTTTAGTGTCCTGTGCAATTTTCCTCTCGAAGCTGGCCTTGGATGATTTTATGAGGGATCATAGTTTTTTGCTAGTACTGATCAGAGATGCGTTCCCTTTTAGGGATTTTGCTCTATCATGTAGTAGCATCCTCCTTCTGTTGTACAGCTTATTTATGGCTGGGATCCACCAGGCAAAACACCTGCCTTTGGATGATTAGGTCTTGGTTTTGTTTGGGATAGCATGATCCATGCATTCCTGAAGGTGTCCATAGAATGCATTTATAAAGGATTCTGCAGTTTGAGCCATACTTTCCACTGGCCCGGGGGCCTTGAAGGATTCCACCTCAGTTTTGGAAGTGTGACATTAGCTTTTGAGAAGTTTTTCACTGTGGTTTTCTGGGCTGTGGATGGGATCAGGGTGTGGATATCCAGTGGAATTGATTTATGGTCCGATCTTACTAATGAGGGGAATACCTCTGGTATGGAGCATAGAGTCCCCATGTTGGTGATGACCAGGTCCAGTATGTTATCCCCTCTTGTGAGGGTGGTGACTAGTTGTTCCATAGCATTTGAATTTATAAATTCTAGGAACCTTTGGCCTAGGGTGTTGGGTCTTAAGTACTGCTCCCAGTCAATGTTTGGGTAGTTGAAGTCACCCAATATAATGGTGTTTGGAGAGACCTTCATATACTTAGACCCAGCTTGTCCAACATTGCTCAGTATTAACCAACAGTGCTGGACGTTGCCCAATATTACTCAACATTGACCACAGTTGTGCTAGTTGGTGTGTGCGATTTTCTTTACATATACTACATGGTGGTAAATGCTGTTTAGCACTGCTTTATATTGCTTAACACATGTCAATCAGGCCTCAGGTGGTGTTGCAGGGCTGGCTATGTCGGATGCACATACTACACTCTCTATGCATGTTTGGAAGCAGGTGGTGTCAACTTAGGCATCCCTTTTACTATATGTGTGAGTCAGAGAGAGGTATCATTTCCAGGGTTCCTACTGAGCCAGTGTATGTGCTATACGTTGCCTCATTGCCAAAGCCAAAGCATACTGGGCATGCCTCCTTCTGCCTGCTGGGGCAGGCAAGGTTGTTCCTCGTCCGAGTCACGCTCTGCCTGTGATGGCCTTGGCAATGGTGGGGGGCTGTTTGGCCCAGACCTATGCTGGTCCTGCTGCAGCTGTTTTCGCAGGATCATATTATGTAGCATAGCACATACCATGACAATTTGGGTACATGTAGTTGGTGAGTACTGCAAGGCTCCATCAGATGTGTCCAGGCACCGGAACCATGACTTGAGCAGCCCAAACACATGCTCGATTACATTTCGTGTTTGTGCGTGTGCCTCATTATGGCATTCCTGTTCAGGTGTGTGTGCGTTTCTGATGGGTGTCATCATCCACGGCTCCAGTGTATAGCCAGCATCCCCCACTAGGTGACCATGTGAGATGTCCCCATTGGCAAATGTCTGGTACAGCTGCATCAGATGCCAGATATGGGAATCATGGTAGCTTCCAGGGCAGCCAGCACACACATTCAGTATTATGCCCTGGGCATCACACACGACCTGGCAGTTGATGGAGGGGAAGACCTTGCTGTTGAAGTAGACCCTGTCCCGCTCACTGGCTGGTGCTTTGATGCATATGTGCGTGCAGTCTATTGCACCCACTACCTCAGGGTATTCCGCTATTTGCTGGAAGAGACGCATATTGCTGGCCAATTCCTCACGGGAATTGGGGAAATATACATGATCACTGACATGTGCTGACATGGCATCCAGGAACTGGTGCAGTACCCTGGATGCTGATGCCTGTGATATCCCCATCATATCACCAGTTTGTCTCTGGAAGGTACCTGTTGCTAATATTCTTAGGCCAGCACATACCTTGGTTTCCACTGGGATGGGTTCCCCTCTGTTGGTTCTGTGTGTGAGGCATGGCCTGCACAGCTCAACAATTTGCTGCAAGAGGTCTGTGTCCACTCTATAGCGCTCCACTATCTCCAGCTCATGTAGCCCCTGGTAGGTTACCCTGGGCCTGTACACTCTTCTCCGTCTCCTCACTGTGGGTTGTCCAGCAGCATTTGCATTATCACCACCCTCAGCATGTTGCATATGTCGCCTTATAACAGCAATGGCAGCCCCTAACATTTCTTTGTCTCAGTGAAGCTTTTTCAGTTTTCACTTCTATTAGCTTACTGCAGTGTTGCAGTGTCTCTTGAGAGAAACATAATGGACTGTTGTTTGCAGAATTTTAAGTGCTGGGATGGGCTGGGCTAGTGTACTGCCTGTGTAATTGCCTGATTCTGATTGTTTTCACCTGCTAGCTCTGTTAGTACTCCCTGGTAACTTCCTACTATTTGGTGTGCTTCCTTTTTCCTTTCTGTTTCCTCAGGGGGAGCGCCGCGCACACAAGCGCAAACACGTTCACAGCAGCTCACACATGGGCACACATGCTTACACGGAGTAAAACGTGCTTATTCTTGTTAAAACACGCGCACACCGGTGCAAACGTACTTACATCTGTTTACACAGTCTTACATATGCTTACTCCGGCTTACATGCACGCACACACGCTAACATGAGCAAACACTGTCTTACTCGGGTTTACTGGCACACGCGCGCATGCACGCTCAGCAAGAAACTTTGGTGTTATCCACGGCATACACCTTTGATTTCTTTACTTTACCTAGCCTACCTGTTGACACACCTCTTTCAATGATATGTAAATGCCAGCTGACACATGCCATTCAGCTCCAATGAGCTTCACTTCTTTCATACATGCCCCCCTCGTGATGTCACATATCTTCTACTCTGTTACTCCCCTTATCCTACTCCTACACTCCACTGACTGTGCTCATTTGCTATGTAAACTTGCGATTCACTATCCTAACCCTCATTTGCATAGGATTGCCTACTAATGCTTGGTTACATCTCTTAGACTGTGCTTCCCCGCTTAGCAACCTCTACCCAGTGGCCATGTTGCCTTCAGCCTTCCATTCACTTGCATTGTAAATTCATATCAGCTATAAAATCCACATTTGTGGATCATAATTATTGATTTTCTGGTTTTTAGGGTGCAGCGCGTTTGCGCTACTCTTAAACCCCGGAGATCGGGATGAAAAAAAAAGTTATTTATTTTTATTTTGCATCGGTGAACATTGCCAATGGCCATATTTTTGGCCATTGGTATGCTTCCTCCTGTAAATGCATCCTTTTTTTGGAGCTGTCACGGCTCTGTTTTGCTATTTGCAGAACCGTACTCAGTTGTCAACTGAGTACATTTTTGCAAATAACACTACTCCTACTCGGACAGGTTCGGGCTTCCTGGATCGCAAATTTACCTCATTTGCATAGCTTTTGCCTGAAATTTAGGTAATTTGCATATCCAAGCCCTGTCCATGTAGGACTAGTTTAAGGAGCTCTGTTACACGCCCTTACCGGCTCTTCCTGGATCACTCGGCGGACATGTTGGCTGCATGGAGTCTTACTCTACTCTTAGACTCCGTGCAAGCCTTCGTGAATCCGTCCCTCTGTGAAAGAAAATTACAATGTAATGAACTCCAGTATAAAAATCTAAGCATTGCATACAAGAGAGTAAGGGTCACGATAGAATGGAGCTGACAAGAAAAAGCACCAGGGTAGTTAACTGCCCATAGGATTACTAATGGTGGGCAGTACCATTAGTAAGCCAACACAGCACAGTTATGGTGAGGAGACTGGATCTGATGGAGACAGCAGTTGTACTTCCATTGTTCACAAAATTTTAAAAAGCCTCATATGGAGGACTGCAGCAAATTTTGGAGAGTTTGCAAGCAAAAAATGTAGTTTCTGACACTGACAGTTTAGGAGATTGTCTTTAAGATGTTTAGTGTGACAATTACTAAAAACTAAAAAAAAAAAAAAAAAAAAAAACTAGCCAAAGTAGAGTTTTCACTGTGTGATACCTTAAATCTCCTGCAATAGAGACCCATGTGATATATGCAAATGACCCTTTAAGGACATCAAGTGTTTCAGCTGTATGGCTTATGAATATCCATGACTGTTTCCTTTTTCCTTTTTAAGTCTTTATGGACAGATTTAAGCCAACAAAGCAAAAACACCTCTAGCTGTATACATGCACTTTTCGGTTTTCTTATGACCTCGTCAGTACAGCATAAGTGGACTGTTTGGCTATAATCTAGAAACACTGGGTCTTCAACATCAACTGATGTCCATAATCATTAAGGAGTCTGCAAAATATCCCAACTAACAACTAAACCAAAAGCCTGAAATTTTCTGCTATGCTTAGTATAAAAATGCTCAAAATGCTTTGGTCTTTAAGATGTGGCAGCCTAATCTCTAAAATTACCAAACCTTATTTAGTTCTTTTTTTGTTTAAAGTTTTAAATATTTTATTATATAAGGCACATTAAAATGTGAAAGATGATAAATAAATGCAAATAAATGCAAGCCTCTGAATTTGCAATAATATCTTATCTGGTTGTTAGGCAGCACAAATATCATTGAAGTTGATTGAAGTTAAAGGGATAAGCCACATACAAATAACTTTAATTTTATACTTCTTTGGAAGTGGGCATTTATACAATTTATGTGAAACAAATCACCCAACGGATAAACAGAAAACTGCTCAGGCAAACAAACAACAGTATAACAGAAAACAAATAAGTGGTTAAACGAAGCACAACTTCTGACACCATATAAACAAAAAAACTTTTATTAAAATGGTTAGTGCTTTCACCACTGCCTTGGATTTATAAGTGACTACTGGGGCATTATGAGTATATAAAAGTGTTCTATTTAATATTTTTCTGTTTTTCTGTATTTATGGTCTGATGAAGCCACCAGATGAGTGGTGCAAGTGCTAACCATTTTAATAAAAGTTTCTTCATTTATATGGTCTCAGAAGTCATGCTTTATTTAACCGCTTATTTGTTTTCTGTTATACATTTATACAATTTGTTTTTTGAGATTGGATATGTGAATGCCCCTCCGTCTGCAGTGGTATTACAGAATTATTGTATTTCTTCCTTGTCTGCATTGCTTCTGTAGTAAAAGGGTTCTTCAGAAAATATAAGGAAATGCATTTAGGAATATAAGATATAATATAAAGATACCTGGACTATATAATATTCATTATATGTATGTTAAAGTCCATCTGAAAATTGAATCTTAATTTAGTCTACCTGTCATATTCATTCTGCTTCTACATGAGATCACTCAAGTTACTTAATGAAACCTTTAGGCTGCCTAGTAATGTAGTACTTTATTTTTTGTGTGTCTCTACACTTAAGGTTCCTAACTGATATAGGCATTTAAAGTTGTTCTCTGCATTCTCTAAAATGTTTCTGCATTTTATTTTTTGATTTGAGTAAATCTGGATTTTATTTTCTGTTCTGAGTACTTTTTTGGCCTAGTGTAGTGTTCTTCTTGGATTTAAGTAGTGATTTCATCTGAGTAAGGGTCTGCCAAATTACTGCAGGTCCTGAGAAGGTTATGGCACTTGGGCTTCAGATTTCATTTGTTTTTCATTGGTCATTTTGTTATTACTTACTGTGCAGAGTGTGGCTCAATCTTGTCCTTTGATACAACTACAGAGGCCTGCACCAAAAGTACTCAGTGTTTGACTAAATATTTGATTTTTAAAAGTGGAGAAAAAAACAGAAAAGAACTGTATTTCCTTTTCTGAGTCTGAGCGTAAGTTGCCTAACTGGTATAGAGCTATTTTGTCTTTTCTCTGACAGTGTTTCTTTATTTCATTTTCTGCATTGAATAATTTCTTTGGCCTGGTATAGGGACCATCTTGGATTTAAGTAGCCATTTGTTGTAACTGAGAGCAAGACTATACTGCAGGTCCTGAGTAGCCTATAGCACTTAGGCTTCAGATTATACTTGAGGTTTATTGGCAATCTCGGTTTCTTGGTAAACACTGCACAGAGCTGTACTGAGCCCAGTGCCTTTGTTCTTGTATTTACATAGTGGGCAGTGAGCAGAAGTAAATTCTCTCTTTTTGTACTGAAAGGGCACATTTCTCTATATCCTTTGATCATCGAGGTATCTTCGGCTGTGTTAAAGTGCTCTGTTAAAATTCCTTTTGCTGGCCTGTGCTGTGAGAAGCTGTGCTGGAGAGACCTGACTTGAATGGATTTCAATGGTACATCTCTTATCAGCGTGATCAAGCATTTCTTCAGTGGAACCGCATTCACCATATTATTTCCCCTGTCTCTCTCAAGTCCTCAGTAACCTTCATCACATGACAGTACTGGTCATCATGGGAAAACAATAGACCGATCCTCCTTCTACTGCCATCCTCATAGCACATAGTATCCTAAGGTAGTGTAAGGACTTACACATGCTACTGAAAATGAACTCTTACTTACCCCAAAAGACTCTGTCTATGGCAGCATCCTTTTGTTAACTAGTAGCATCTAAGGAGCATAACACTCTTATCCCCACCAGCAAATATGCAACATTCCCATACTGTAAACACAAAACTGTCTTATGCTGCTGCAGTTAAAAAAATCCTTTTGCATTCTATCCAGCCTCAATAGATCTAAACCAACACACAGCACATTCTGAAACTACAGCAAAGACAGTCACAGAAAAAGGTCATGCAACCAGCATGCAGAAGGCATTAAGGCAAAAGTCCAAGCTTTTATGTCTTGCAATATCCTGGTCATAGGTGACTCTATAGTTACACACATCCAAGCTTCACACACTAGGGTGAGTAAAGACAGACTGACAATTAGCTGTCTCTTAGGTGCTAGGATCTACAATGTAACAAGGGCTTTTAAGTCTCTTCCCTCCGGTACACACATGACCTGATCATCACACGTGTGGAAGTGAAAGATTTGAAGTGCACCTCACTGGATCATATGAAGAGGGACATGATGGAGCTCTTAGACTTTGTTTGTTTCTTTTGGCTTTTCCCGGTTAGGGGTCGCCACAGTGGAACACCAGTCCGCTAATGATTGGCAGTAGATTTTGATGTGCTGGCTTGCCGGGCCTAACGCACAACCTTCAACGAAGGAACGCCCATTCACACATGTCGCCACACAGAAGATGATTTAACTGAGAATCGAATGGGCAACGTCTAACTGTGAGGCGACAACGCTACCGCAGCACCACCACCGGAGCCTGATGGAGCTCTTAGACTATGCATCTGAAATAGATGTGAAACTAGTATTGAGCAGTATCTTTGCCAAGAATGATACTTCAATACAAGCAAAAGATAATTTACTTTAATTATTGGCTCAGGTACTAGTGTCATTCTATGGGGATCCAATATTCCAGTATATATCAGACTGTGTAGAAATAATTGACAGCCCTACATGATTTGCTAGACATGGTCTGCATCTATTCCCTCACAACTTCTGTATATTGGATGCCCCCCCCCCATAATGCTTTGTTTAGATAAGGTCAGTCTCCTCAGATTACCTACATAGCTAGTAAACAATATTAGGATGACACTGCTCAGTGCTAGAAGCCTTTGAGTCGCACTTCTTAAAGGCATTCTTAACACTGGAAAATAAAGATGCATGCATAGTTACTGAAACATGGTTTCAGAACAGAGACAGCATCTCCACAGTACAGGGATTTAATGCCTACCACTTCTGCTGACCCAATGTCATGCTGGAAGGTGAATCTGGATGGGGTGCATCTTTGTTCCTAAGAGACTCACAGTGCAGGACACTGAACTCATCCACAGTATTCTCACAATAAACAAAACTCAGTACCATATCAGTGTCAACTTCTGTACCCCCTTCATGACCCTAGCAAACCATGAGGCCTATCTAAACAAATTGACATCCCCTCATTAAATGGCACAGCACTATTCCCTTTGGTGACATCAACTACCCCTCCATTAACTGGGGAACTTATACTACCACAAATAAATATGAATAATGATTTTTGGGCTTCATTAATGGCAGCTCCTTTGAACAACTACTCCAGACCCCAACATATTGGACCTGATCCTCATCAACCTCACCCATCATCCTCTCAGCCTAGCCTCCCCATCCTCTCAGCACCTATAGTTAACATATCACTGATCAAATCTGACCATCAACCAGTAACACTTAAGTGCAAGACCCAAGTTACCTCATGATCCCTCTGTCTTCTGTCGGCAATGAGGTATTTCAATATAAATCTCCTCCAACTGATGATCTGATGACATTTAAACACTGTCCTAACCCTGCTGACCCTTCATTAATTCATACCTAATTCACAGATTAATTCTATGCCCACTTGCAGGCTTACATTGAGTCTTTGGTCCCCATAAGACATACATACAGAGCCAAATTTAAACTCAGCCGCATTTGGTGGAACCCCAGCATTAACAAAGTATGTAATAATACTAATAGTAATAGTAAGAAACTCAGTCTGTAAAAAGGAAATGAATACCTCATATACTAAAGAACTCAAAAAGGTCAACAATGAACTTATCCTCTAAAAGCAACTACAAACTGAGAATTACCACCCATTCCTGGGATAACCACTAAGTATTCTTTAGCTAAATACTAAACCTCAGAAGTAATACCCAACTATGCTCTAAGTTAATGCAAAATAACACCACATACTCATCCCATAAGGACATAGCTGACATATTAGAAGACGAAAGTGGCTCATACATTAGTCCCCTTTGTTGGCCTAATTATCCACAGCACATTAGTATGTCTATGTCACCCCACTGGTCATATATGAGCAAGTTCCAAGTACATTCTCAAAGCTAAGAACCGCAGCTCCATGGACCCAGATAATGTGCCAAGCTCTCTTCCTGTCAAAACTAAACACTGTTTGGCTAAAAATCATTATCAAGTCTCTTCAGTCTCAGCCACTCCACTGGATTTGTTCCATAGGTATGGAGAACTGCTGTACTTATCCCATTCCACACAGGATAACCAATTACTGATGTGGGAAAGTATGTACTCAGAAACCTCATGGGCAGTCATCATACCCAGGAACCAAATAAGTCTGGGTTTGTTAAAGGCAGATCCTACCTTCTAAACCAAGGAGACATTTTAAAACAAGTTAGAGGCACTGGACTTAGGCAAATCAGTTCACACTGCATAATTGGACTTGGCCAAAGCCTATGTTCCCATTCCACATTCAGGCATCATTGATAAGCTAAACAAACTAAGTGTAATCCCATATGCAGTGTCAGTGATGCAACATGTAGCATACACAAATTTGATACAGAAAGCCATAAGTTCTGTTCCCACACCAGGTATATTGATTTCTGACACTGCCGTACAGCATAAGTGGTGTATTGAGCTCCTACGTAGTTCACCCCTCAGATGAGACATAAAACTGAGGCCCCATCTGCTTAAGCTGGTGGTAAGTCAGGGAGATGTAAAAGATCCCTTGGCACCTATCCAAAAGAGTAGGAGTCCTTAATTAAAACCAGTCATATTTATATACATATTTCATACTATATACAATATTTACAATAAACAATATGTACATCATCCTCCGGAGTCACTAATCTTCTGTGCAGGACTAACTCAGTCCTGCATGGAAGTATCTATTTAGGAGCAGGACGGCAGTGCGCCATGCATATTAACAAGGTGTGCTGCCCGAGCTACTAGGCTTACATTGAGCATGTGCAGGGGGTGTGTCTGAGAACAGAGCTCTCAGAATAAACACACCCCTGCAATGTAGAACAGCAGAAGGTGTTAAGAAATGAGTGAGATCGCTCATAGCTGTCCGCATATCCCCACCAACAGACCCCATGTGTACAACAGCAACAGTACATATAAATGAAAAGAAGAAACCCTTTTATTTATTTTTTAAAATCCCAGTACAGCTAACTGTAGGTGCACGGTTGTGCCCATTGCTTAGCTACAGTTATAGCAGCTTAAAAGGCTGAAGAGGATAACAAGGAAGATATATGCAAATGAAGCAGCACAGCAATAATGTAGTGGAAGGAGCATTCACCTAACAGTCAGGTGTTCCAGGTTTGAGTCCCACTGCAGCACAGTCCATTTTACATGGCAATACACATTATAACCAATATTTATGTTGCAAAACCAACGAAAATACATATATTTATGAACTGGAGTACTGCAGGAAATGCACATGTGAAGTGTCAGTGTCATAATGAATAAGGCACTAGTAAGCAGGTATAAGCACAAATAAGCAGTAGTACTCATATGTAAGCACTGCCTACACAGATTAAGCAAAGTTGAAGCTAACTGAGTGTAGGAAACTGTAACCGGAAGTAAGTACTGCTTAGCTCTGTTCAAACCCGCTTACAACTGCTTTAAAGTGACTTAACCACTCTGTATCCAATGGCCCACGTTCTGCCCAGCAACAAAATAAACAGCCTCTGCAAATCTTGAACCCAAGGCCCTGGACACTACAGTCACAGTAGGTAACAACATAGCCATCATAGCAGTACAGAAGATTGAGGTTTCAACAAACAAATCCTCGCCATAGGAAATCAAACTGAACATGTGAAAGGACTCTATGTACAGTGTGATGTTGTATAACCTGCTACATAACATAAATATGTGAACTGGAGTACTGCAGTAAGGCCAGATGTGAGGTGTTATTGTAATAAAGTGTTGAAGTCCCCAGGACCCCATACAGTGCATGTACACATGACTCACGGATACCAGACACATATATAACATGTAACAAATAATAAATCAATGCCAAAAGGAAAATATAATGCAAATTAAATAGTAAGCAATGCTAAGTGTTGCACAGCTCAGCTTAGTTGGGGTAAGCAATGTGTAGGCCAGCTAACTCAATCTGCCCACTGGTATGCCCCTTTAAGCAATGCGAACATTAGGTAAGCAGGTATGTCTATAGCATAGCCTTTTCAAAACCATCCAATCATGAGACAGTGCAGGGAATCATGTGTATTTAAACCCCACAGCCACCAATAATTCCCGCAACTGGTTGCAGCTTCCTACTGTAGGCAGAATGGCTGGTGTTGGGAAAGGCACTTGATTTAGAGCGAGGTGCTGGGGCACCCAGGAGTCCAGATTCATGGTATGGCTCCTGGTAAAACACCATGAGGAGAGACTACTGCAAGGCCAGTACCAGGGCTCCCAGTATAAAGTGGAGGCCTGGGACAGTCTCGCTCGTGACCTCATCACTGCCACTGGTATCCCCCCGGACTGGTGAGGTCAGGCATCACCATGCTGACCTGAAGCAGCAGAGGGGTGATCTCTTGGACCAGAGGAACCAAGAAGCAAGGCAGATGGCTTATGCCCCAGCACTAAGTATCCATTCTACTACGTAGATAATGATTGCCTAGCTTGTGTATACTATGGATAGGTAATGGCTAAATATCACTGCATTTCTCTGACAGCTGCAGATGAGCGGGCTGTGAACCAGTAAGCCCATGCTGTTAGGCTGAAAAGGCTGTGTTGCAAGGCAGGTTAGTAATATTCTTGCATGTACTGTCATAACAAATAAATATTACAGTTCTGGAAAGTGTTGTACCAGTAAAGAAGTGTATTGTGTATGGGATGTACTGAATAAACTAGACAATATGGCAGGAAGACTGACATATAGGTTACATGGAAATAAAGGTGTAATATCTTGTGAATAAAAGTATAACCCCTGGTGTGCTTGTGTACATCCTGTTGTATATGTTGTTTTAGTGTTGCATTCTATAAACAGTACTGTTGTATTAAGCAGTGTTCCCACACTGTTGAACACAATTAAAATGTGTAGGAATTTCAGTATAACAATGTTGGAAGTCCCAAGAGGTCAGTCATATAGAACAACTGAGGGAGACTAAGACAGAAAACACGGGAATGCTTTACACCTATTCCCTGTTAGCACAGTGTGCTGTGAGGTCAACTGCAACATTTTTACCATACACAGCAAGGGTTCGATTCCTGGGAGTGGTAGTAAGTTGTATGCATAACCATACCCCACAACTGTACAGATTTTGCAAGAATGTTCAGATAGAAAGCTGTATGCATAATTAGACCCAACAACTATACAGATTTTGCTAGAATGTTCAGATAATACGCTGTAAGCATAATCATAACCATCAACTGTACAGACTGTGGCAGAATGTTCAGGTAGTAAGCTGTATGCATAGTCATACTCCTCAACTGTTCTGATCTGTCCAGTATGTCCAGGTAAATGGCCCAAATCTCCTGCCCAGTAACCTGTTCCCCTGACAAGTCAGAGTGCTAATCCAAGAAATGTAGGCAGCTTATACTGACATATAATGGATAGTCAGACCCGAACATAAAAAGAGAATGTATATGGAAACAAACCTGTCATTGTAGCATCTCACCCAAAGTGTATGACAGCTATTCCAAAATATGTCACATTAACACCTGCATCCTGTCAAGCCTTGACCAGAGTGTGTGCAATAATGGATTGTTAGGTATGTTTATAACATCAACATGGAATCTTGGAGTATGTGCAGTATTTGTCAGGTAGTGTTAACAAAGATTTTCTCCACAGCTATAACAGGTACAACACAGGTCACGTATATACTTGTCTACAAGCATGGAATCTGGGAGTATGCGTAGAAATTGTCAAGTAGTGTTAACAATGATTTTCTCAACAGGTATAACAGGTAGGAGGTGTAGACTATACGTAAGACACAGTCCACACATACACTAATCTACAAACATACCATTGCACAAAGTAAGGACATTGGGTAGTGTAATAATACATGTAAGGGACAGATCACTGCAGTGACTAAGAAAGTTGTGAAAACTACAGGGATATATTAGTTGTTAACTGACCTCTCTCTCTCACCCCCTCCATATGTGCAACAATAACCTTATTACACACCTCAATGGGTATGTGTACACTCCAAACTATTGTTGGGACATATGTCCTATTGGTTTATAAATATTCACATTTGGTTATATGCATGTGCCATGTTAAAATACTCCCATATTAGTGGCCTGTTGCCATCAGTGAAAACTGCATGCTGTTGTAATGGCCACTGTTGTCCCATATATTAATGTGTTCTGCTTGATCTGCAACTGTTGTAAACTGGTGTCTTGGGTTAATGGGAATACCTAAGCATGCTGTTATAACTAATCCTGAATGCTGTTGACTATGACTAACTGATATCTTTCTTAAAACTGCAACACCATAGCTCATATGGGAAGGCCGGTCCCAGCAGACCCACCTGTCTTACCTCAGCTGGCCATGGCACCGGGCATCAGCATGTCTGGGGCTCAGCCTGGGACCTCCACCTCCATTGGCCCTGCACCACCTTTGGATGGAATCCCCACAGGGGATAGGGCTTCCCCCCCTGAAAGCGGGGGCAGAGAGGTACCTGTCACCTGCCGTCCGGTCCTGGCAATGGTGTGTAGGGAGCTCGACAAGAAGATTCGAGACCAGCTACGTCAGCTTGAGGGATGAGTGGCACAATTAGAGGGTGAGTCTGCCGCTCCTACCCAGCCCCCAGCACAGCCACCTATAAGGCCGTGAAGGTGCAGTGGTGACTGCCCATGGGTGGGAACCTCAGTCCCACTGTTAACATTTGAGGGCTCATGGGCATGCGACTTCCAAATACCCTCCCCATCCAAGGTGTTTACCCCCCACATGTGTCATATACCGCCCCTGTATGCATCTTGTTTGTCTTGTCTGTTAACCTACCCAACCTACCTCCCCAAATATACCTACTACCCCTCCCAACATCCCACTCTCACCTGAAAAAGAAAAAAAGGGCAATCTATTCCCACAAAAAAATGATTGGCCCATACATAGCTGTCCATTTCACACACCTGCCCACTGGACACATGTAATCCAGTCTAAATGGCATTACAGCTTATTATTGTTGTCCTCACCCCCACCCAGGGGTTTGAGTGTCCAAATCTACCTCCAAATTCAGTTTATATGCACAGCTGTTGCTGTAGAAGAAATGGGCAGCTATGGACCTTCCCTACAGCATTCCTGCACATCCCTGGCTACTTTCCTACTGTCTTTCCCTCTTCGTGCCCCTTTTTCACCACTACTATCAACCCCTTTTTCTTTTCTTTTAAAGAAATTAGCATGGGAGTAAGCAGGAGTAGGCACTTTTAAGCAGCAGTAAGCATGTTTAAGCCTGTTTGTGTGACGGTAAGCAATGCCTACACTGGTTAAGCAATGTAGAAGCTAACTGAGTGTAAGAAGCTGTTACCAGACGTTAGCAGTGCTTACCTCCACACAATATCACGCAAACCTGCTTACAACTGCTTAAAAGTGCCTTAACCACTCTGTATCCAACAGCCTGTGTTCTGCCAGCAAAAAAATAAACAGCCTCTGCAAGGATCAAGCCCAGGGCCCTGCAGACCACTGACAAAGTGATTTACCACTAAACCATGCCAGATATAAATAAATCTGATGTTTTCAGAAACATATCATTCAGTCCAGGCATGCAACAGTACAGAGAATGTATACCAACATCTAGATGTATGTGTGTGTAAATACATTAATATCTAAACAGATACAACATATCTATATATATATATATATATATATATATATATATATATATATATATATATATATTTCTAAAAATATATACATATATATCAATATATATGAACATATATACATGCAAATGCCTACACTGACACATATATGTGTCTACACCTATATGTCTACATATACACAGTAAGTTACATATCTATGTAGGTATATATGGACATAGTTATATATATGTAAGCAGATATATATATATCTATATAGGTATATATGGCCATACATCTGTAGATAGCAATGGCAGGGGATGAGAGGCCCCACACACTATACGTCTTGTATGAATAGGCATCCCACCCCCACAGCCAAACACGTCTACTCTGCAATACACTACCAAGTGTTGCAGATCCCGTAACCAGGACCTGACACGACATGGGCACAAGATGTTAACAGTACTACATCCCACCTGTATGATGTCAGGCTGATATTGGTAACATAACATGCAGTACAGTCTGCCTCCCATAGGAAATGTAAAATGTGGAAGCCATCAACATCCCCAGGATACAGATACACAGACACAGATATGCAGATACATATATATATATATATATATATATATATATATATATATATATATATATATATATATATATATATATATATATATATATATTTCTATACACACATACACATATATATAGATATACATGTGACTACACATACACACGCAGATATACGTACAGTAAAATACATATGTAGAGGGTGCACACAATGTGAAACAGCTACTATACCTACAGTTAACACCTGAACAATTGGACACTGTATAGGCCACCCATACAAGTGACAATCGCTGCCTGCAACATATACCCACAGAGAGGTCATAGGAAAAAACACCCCACAAAGGTGTGGCCTTATTCTTGGCCATTGTCATGCTTACTACTTGATATGCAGCCTTTATTCATAGCTGTCATAGCTCCATTTTGGATTTTGTAGAAATGTACTCGGTTATTAACCAAGTACATTTCTGCAGATAGCACTAGTCTTGCACAGACTGTTGCAAGCTTCCTGGATTGCAAAATCAC
Source organism: Protopterus annectens (assembly GCF_019279795.1). Classification (NCBI taxonomy): domain Eukaryota; kingdom Metazoa; phylum Chordata; order Ceratodontiformes; family Protopteridae; genus Protopterus; species Protopterus annectens. The sequence continues at coordinate 632,441,961 of NC_056725.1, read as the reverse complement.
CTCATTTGCATGGATTTCACCTGAAAATGGGGTGATTTGCAGACCAGGGCTTAGACTGTGCAAGATTACACTCATCCACGCCCGTGCAGGCTGTTTCTGGATCGCACAGCAGACATATTGCCTGTTTAAGCTCCTGCACCGATGTTGCACTCCGTGTGCACTTTTGAGAATCTGGGGGCATGTCTTCCTTCTACATTTCCTTCATCTCATATATACAATGCTTAGTTTTTACTTTTTGATCCCCCCCACTCCAACTTGCACAATCAGAACCTTTTTTTTTTTTATATCATGACCAGATCCCATTTTTTCTTAAACATAATTCCATTTACTTTCTAGCTCCAAATTAAACATAAGATACAAAGCATTCTTTTGTCAAGTCTTTCAACCTCTTTTTTTTACGTTTGCTCTTGTAATACCCAAATTCAATCATATCCATATTTAAATTACTTGCTTCCGTAAATCCATCCATATAATTCATATCTAGAATCTTTTTATAGCATTTTAACTCTTCTGCATCCTAGAAAAAACATGTTTACTACTTTGAAAATCACCACAAGGCAAACAAACTCTATCTTTTCTACTTTTGAAGGCATATTTACCTGTACAGGCAATTTTTGTATAGTCATCCTCCATAAAAAATGTTAGCACTGTATTGTATCATTACTTCTTCCCATTCTTGCATTCATAACACTCTTTTTTTCTTTATTTAAATCTTTACATGGATACATTCTATAATGCTTTTCCATAATCTTGTTATACCATTCTTTTCTCCCGGTTTCAGTCTCTTTCACATTTAATTTCCAAAGGATAATCATATCATGATAATTCCCCATTTGTTTATTACAACAAACTTTGCTTTTTTGGAACTAAAAAAAGTTAACCATTCTGTTTTATACTTCAAACTTAATATTTGTGTTAATAAAGAAACTTCATTATCCTTTAAACATTTCATTGCTTAATATAAATTTAATGATGCAGCATAAACTATTGGGTTTATTAACCCCAAACCACCTTTTAACTGGGTTCAACCTAGATCCCCATTTAAAGGGAAAAATTATATTATATATTTCTTTCTCCAGTGTCAAGGGAGCACTGAAATCACCTGCTAAATAAGTCATTCTGGATAACAATATGGCCTAAAAGACTTCCAGAGCACATTTTCATTTTCTTTAGGTTTTCTTGTCATATTGTTTCTATAATTTCTTGCTTTCCAGAATGAATTCCAAGGACAGTACTTTTTTGTCATATTAAATTTAATTCCACCAATCATCTCCTTGACTCCTAAACCTTGACTTCTGTCTATGTTTACTGAAAATTCTGTTACCTGACTAATCTCCTGCAACTGCTTTATCACTGTGCTCATACCTAACCCATCCTTTGAAACAATATTAATATCATCTGCATAGGTTACTCATTGTTTCCATCTGCCTATTCATGTATATAGATATCACACGCATTACTAATACAAATAATGCACCACTCAGTGGACAACCTTGTTTAATACCTCTCTCTAACTGTATATCTACACTTAACTACCCATTTACCATTGCCTTCACTATATTATACCTATATGCTGCAATACAAACATTTTTAATATTTTTGCTTATATTATAGACTTCAAATATATACTGTAATACAGAATGGTGAATCGAATCAAAAGCTTTACTTAAATCCCCACCATTATTTTTGCTTGGATATCTCTATGCACTATATTCTCTACTAGTTCCCTATTTATTAATAACCCATATTCATTTACAACTTTACCCACTTTCTCTTCCATCCTTTTTGGTAAAATTTTCATGAAAAGTTTATAATCTGTGTTATTTAATACTATCGGTCTTCAATTCTGCATTTCTTTCTTCTCACCTTCTGTCCATATAAATCTCATAACACCTCTACATAACTCTTTAAATATAAAATCTTTATTTAGCTATTCATTCAATATCTTTACAAACCATTTTTTGCTCTGCAGTCATATTTTTATACATCCTGTATTCTATTCCATCTAGTTCTGCTGCCAAATCTAAATTCACTACTTTCAACACCTTGTCTAATTCATCTATTATTATTTCTTTCTTCAAATCTTTATTGTCCTTATCAGAAAAGATATTTAGCTTCCATTCCTTCCACGTCTTTATCCTGTGTTCTTCAAATAATGTCTTAATATATTATTTTACTACATTCATAAGTTTCTCTTGAGTATTATGCACTGTACCTGATGCATCCTTCATTTCTTTCATGGCAGTATTATTCTTTTTAATTATTTTACTTAAGTATGGCCCAATCTTTTTTTTTTGCATTTCAGAAAATGTATTTGTTTATAAAAAAAAAATGCTCTATTCTTTTTTCTTATTCAACTCGTATAATGTCTGTTCCTTAATAAAGACATTTTCATGATTTTTTTCTAAACGATCAATAGACATTTTTATCCCTTCATTTTTCCATATATATCTTCTCTTTTTTCCATGTCACATAACTCTTTTTATACTTCTGTAAAATTTAAGCACCACTCAGACCAATCCTTGTTAAATTCTCTCATCTCTACATAATCCTACTATAACTTCATAATGTCATCTTTTTCTATATCATCCCATTTCACCTCTTTCACCCTTTTTAGACCTTTCATTATTTTTATTTACTCAGGATTTCCTTTTATCAAAATTCAAATTGCCCCATTTCCTAAAGATCCTGTGATTAACATCTCTTGTTTTACTATCGATAAACATTCTGACAATAAAAAAAATCTATTTCTGTTCTCTTATCTCATTGTCTATATGTCCATGTCTTTAAATTCCAAATTCTTAATTGTTTATATTTTATAATGTCCAATACCAGTTTAACATCATATGCTTTCTTATTCTGTTGTCATAAATTGCAATTACAATCCCCTAATATAATAATCTCCATATTAACTGCTACATATTGGATAATATGTCTAAATATCTCTAAACATCTTTTTTCTCCTTCCTTTTTTGTTACATATATGCATATTGCAATGATTCTAATAATATGGTCCAGCCATCTCACATCATTAATTGTAATTGTACCTGTTACAACAAGCATTTCATGTAACACTTTAATCGTATCTTAAAGTAATATAAGTATACCCCTCCCAAAAATTCAGATAACATTTTTCCCCACCACACTTCTGTTTGATATATTTCTATTTGAGACAAGAATCTAATACCGTCTAAGATAATGATATCACTGGGTCTATATTGCTTTGCCAAAATTCATTTTCAGTGAACTCCAATTCTTCAACCTGTATTCAGAGACATTCACTTCTGCAATCAGCTGAAAATTCTAAGGGAAATGAAATACTTGGCCTGTGGCACAATGGGCCACATCTAACTAAATCAAACCAACCCAAGTGGGGGGCTTTGCCCCCACTCCCCTGATGTGTGTGGGGGACTGTGCCATCATACCCCCCAGCTATATATAGCAACTCTGAGATTGCAATACAGTGGGTAAAAGGGCAAAGTTGTGTAGCTGGCCAACTACTTCTTTGCCCTAGGAATATTCAGTGAATCACGGAAGTGAATTTTGCTGAATACATGTCGATGAATTGTAGTTCGCTGAAAATGAATTTTGGCAGACTAATATTGACCCATATCACCATAGCCTTTTGTGACCTCTGTATCCTCCATTTTTCTGAGCTGCCTTTGCACACAGACCAGAAGCAAAAAGTTTAACTTCATGCAGCATCCCTGTACAAAAAATAGTAGTGGAACTCCTCCAATGCTCTGGCTTGATTGCCCCTAATAGTATACATACCACCTTGGGTCATTCCCCAATTGAGGCAGCTCAGCAAAGCAGGGAGGAAATGGAAGGTACAGAGGTTGGAGAAGGCTATGGTGGAGGAAAAAGTGATTCCCTTAAAAAAATGAGAATGATATGGTAGCTTATGGGCCAGACATAAGTGTCAAGAAGGTGCAGGCAGGTGAGCCTGCAAATGAAAGCACTAAAGAAGAAGAGAAAGTGGTAGAGTTTTCTCAAAAGGGTAATACGGATGGAATGGAGATGGTGATAAATACTGGAGTAGAATTTTCAAGAGAATCTCTTCAGAGATGAGAATTTGGTGCATGAATGTGTTGTTACAATTAACCTGGTCAACAAAAGATAAATAAATAAAAAAAATCAAATAAAAAATGTTTCCCATGGGATAGTAATCTGACACACTAACAGAACCCAGACTTTTAGTGCTGGAGGCACACTTTCATCCAGAAGAGTTGTTACCAGCAGTGTATTCCATAGATCTGTACTAGCCCTTTCCACTTTGGTATTTAGCTCACTGTTTCTAAGGCCAGCACCAAGGGCCTTGTGCTGATGAGGTCTTTTGATGATTGAACATTGGGAACTGTCATAAACACTCCAAATGGCTACTGGATTCTCCAGTAGGGCCCTTTGTGCACTAATAAGTGGCACTCAAATCACATGTTCAATGGCAAGAAATGTAGCATAATATCTGTTGGAAAATAGAGGCACTCATGTTCTTACCATATAGGTAATATCACCTTAAAACTGGCTCATCATTAGGGATGTGTACACTCTCATTAACAGCTCTGATCTCTCCCCACAAGCCCTTATAGAAAGGGGACATTACTAGGTCCAAACTATTTCGTTTTTGTGGAGCTAGCAATAATTTCATGTCTTGATAAATTCAATATAGGCTCTTGTGGTTATGCTACAAATGGTACACTAGATTTACCTCCTACTATTAATATACAAACCCATGAATCTCTGTAATACAGAGAGGAATTTTGAAGGACAAAAATACTTATTTAGGGCAAGAGAAAGATCGGCTATGACTGTGTGTATATTCAAAGAAGAATAAAATTGGTTTGGACATTAATTAAATACTTTGAGGTATGCAAGAAAGCATTTAAATTTGGTTAATGACAGGGACGGGTGAGATAGACTACTGATTGTGCATTAACACCTCATCAATGAAGGACTGTAAGGTACCCTTAATACTTCTTTAAATTACATTATTGTTTTGAAATAATATACAAGGATGGCAACCTTGATATAGGAAAAAAATGAAAAGTAGAAAGGCATTCCCTTGGATTCTCTATGCCTTGCACAGCATGCAAGATCAGTGCAGGAGCTCTAGCAGGCAATATGCCTGCCATGTGATCTAGGAACAACCTGCAGGGGCATGCATGAGCACTCCTGCACTAGTCCTGCACGGACTAAGCCCCTTTATGCAAATCACCCCATTTGCAGGAGAAAGCCATGCAAATGAGGTGATTTTGCAATCCAGAAAGCTTGCAACCGGCCGTGCAGGACAAGTGCAATCTGTAGAAATGCATTTGGTTAGTAACCGAGTACATTTCTGCAAACTCTAAAACATAGCTGTGATAGCTCCAAATAAAGGTCGCATATCAGTTAGTAAACATGCCAATGGCAAAGTATAAGGCCATTGGCATTGCAAACAGGCAAAAAATAAAAAAATCAACTTTTATTTTTTTTGCCGATCTTGGCTGTTTAAGCATAAGGCAGTGGCGCGCAAACGGGATCGGTGGGAGAATAACAAAATAAACCTAAATTAAGCATTCTAACTAAAATCAGTATTCTGCCATGCAAGTCAGTGGCAGGCAGAAGACAACATGGCCAGTGAGTAGTGGTTGCTAAGGGGGGAGGCTCAGTGTGAGACATGTAACTATGCATTATCAGGCAATCCTATGCAAATAACGAGAATGATAGTAAATCCCAGTTTTCCCCAGCATGCAAATCAGCTTGGTGCAAGACTAGGAGTTAGCTGACATCATGGGGGGGGGGGGTGTCAGGCATAATGTTAATTGGAATAAATCCAAAGCTCCGTACAACAACGTAATCACAACAATGAGACTGGAAATAGTCTCTGCTAGGTTAGCAACCAAAGCGTGAATGGACTCGGAACAAGGAATAGAAAAACACAATTTATTGAAGTACTCTGTACAACATGGTAAGCGCTTTCATCTGCAAAGCAGACTTCTTCAGACCACTAAACATCAAAATAAGGAACATATTTAAAAACTTTTTGGCGCCAGAATTCATTGATAATTAAATAATCACTTCCTATTTAAAGTGCCAATGTAAGTAATATTTAAACACCATAATGAAATACTTTTCCTCCAATAATTGAGAATTATATGCACAATAAAAATACAATAATTAATAATAACATTAAATACCAAAATTGTAATAAATGAATTGACTGTACTAATATATAAAAACTGTAAAATGTAAATGCTGTAAAATGTACATAATATATTTGATGTATACATAATGTATTAGCTATAAATACAACTCTGCCTGGAAAAATACTGAAAATCAAACTGCACTGAATAAATACTGCTCAAAATGAGAATAATAAAGTCATAAACAATCGTATGTATATAAAATTTAATATAAACACATACAAAATAGTGTGACTAAGAAATTCAATATTTAGCTAACTTTCCATATCACACAAACTACAAGTGATATTGTATCTATTCAAAATTGATATATCAATACATCTTATAATAACTGTAAAAAAGGTTTAATAGAAATGAATTCATTAATACCAGGGAATTTTGTGGCATTACTCATCATCTGCCACATACTTTCCCTTTTCGCAAGGAATGCTTTAAAATTACCACCCCATGGTATAATAACTACCTGATCAATTATGGCAAATCTAAATGTATGGGTATCACCATGTTCCTTTAAATGTCTATATAAGGCATTTTTGGTGTCATGCACCTTAATCCTATACAAATGCTCATAAATCCGCTTTCTAAATTGCCTTTCAGTTTTCCCAATATAGAAGGCTGTACAGGACATACATTTAGCAAGATATACTATGTTGGTACTATAACAATTCCCTTTCTTAAACCTGATGTAAGTCTTATTGATGTCATTCAACTTGCATTCCTTGCTCTCGTTTATAGCAAAGCATTGTCGACATGAGCCACATTTTTTGGTAGATGCATCCAGTTTCTTGTAATTCAAGTTTTTTGCACTCTCCAATATTCTTTTTACATTAAACCCCATTTTGTATACACAACAAGGTCGTTCACCTACTATATTTCTCACTTCATCATCAACAGTTAAGGTGTACCAATCTCTAAGCAATATATTTTTAATTTCATTGACATGCGGAGAAAACATTAAGACACAAACTTTGTTAGTCTCAAGCCTATCAATATTACATGACTGGATGTCAGTGTTGTAATTGTATACTGTTCCTAATATTGGAGGGTATTTTTTACCCCATTCATTAGTAACATAAAGAGCAACATCATTCAATAGAGATATAGGATAATCCTTATTGATGACCATATTCTTAATGAAATTTATTTCTTTGACCATTGTCTCATAATTGGAGGACATCCTAGCCGCCCGTATACATTGTCCTTTAAAAATGTTTCTTAATATGTGTTTGGGATGATTACTTGAATATTCCAAATACCCATTGGAAAAAGTTTCCTTTCTAAAAATTCCTGACTGAAACCCAGAATCCGTGTGTCTTATAAAAGTGTTCAAATAGGCAATGCCTCCGTTGTTAACTTTATGAGTAAATTTCAAAAAACTATTGGACTGGTTAAGAAATACCATGAATTCATCCAAAAGTTCACTTGGTCCGTCCCATAACAGGAACATGTCATCCAGGTACCTTGTGTAGTATACTACATGTTGAAAATATGTACAGTTAAATAAACACTGGTTCTCCCATTCCAACATTACTAAATTCGCAAAAATGGGAGCACACGAGAAGTCTGCTTTGCAGATGAAAGCGCTTACCACGTTGTACAGAGTACTTCAATAAATTGTGTTTTTCTATTCCTTGTTCCGAGTCCATTCACGCTTTGGTTGCTAACCTAGCAGAGACTATTTCCAGTCTCATTGTTGTGATTATAATGTTAATTGGATTGGAGCCCTGTGGCTCGGGTTTGCTCCTAGCTTAGCACAGCTAAGCTAAGGGGTGTGTCTGAATCTGCCTAGCACACTTTACATTGCCTAAGTGGGTGTGCATGCTGTGCACTGGGTTTTAAAGGAAGAAGACAAAAGTTAAACCAGGAAATAGTGGCACTGTGTACATTTGAGCACTCTGTTTATGCGGTGTGCCCCCGGGCTTAAACAGGAAGGCAATGGGAAGGGAAAACAGCAGTAGGAAGGTAATCAAGGTGAACTAGCATAGCTGGCAGATGAAATGTATCAGAATCAGCCAATTACACAGGCAGAAGACCAGCCCAGCCCAGAACTCTACTATAAACTATGCAAACACCTTCCCCTCTGTTTTTCCCACACTCTACACCACCGGTGTATACAAGCAGGGAACCTTTAACAAACAAACTTACAAAATGAGAGGGGCTGCAGCAGGCAGCATAGAACAACATGTGCAAGAGGCTGAGGGTGGTGAAGATGTGAATGCTGCTAATCAACCCACAGTGAGGAGACGGAGAAGAGTGTACAGACCCATGGTAACCTACCAGGGGCTACATGAGTTGGAGGTAGTGAAGTGCTATAGGGTGGACAGGGACCTCCTACAGTAAATTGTTGAGCTATCCGGCCACACCTGACACACCAAACTGACCGAGGGGAACCCATCACAGTGGATACCAAGGTATGTGTAGGCCTAGGAATACTAGCCACAGGTACCTCCCATAGCTCAACTGGGGATATCATGGGGATCTCACAGGCATCAGCATCCAGAGTATTCCTCCAGTTCCTGGATGCCATGTCAGCACATGCCAGTGAGAAGGTATATATCCTCAACACCCATGAGGTGTTTGTAGTGGGTGCTATAGACTGCATGTACATATGCATCAAAACATCACCCTGTGATAAATGTAGGGCCTACATCAACCACAGTGGCATCCCCTCCATTAACTGCCAGGTCGTCTGTGATGCTCAGGGTATTATAATGAATGTGTGTGCTGGATGCCCTGGAAGCTATCATGATTCCCACATTTGGCATCTGCTGCAGCTGTACCAGAGATTTGCCAATGGGGACATCCCCTATGGTCACCTAGTGGGGGATGTTGGTTACACACTGGAGCCGTGGATGATGACACCCATCAGAAATGCACACACACCTGAACAAGAATGCCATAATGAGGAACATGCACAGACCAGACTTATAATAAAGCATGAGTTTGGGATGCTCAAGACACGGTTCCGGTGTCTGTACACATCTGGTGGAGCCTTGCAGTACTCACCAGCTACATGTACCCAAATTGTTATGGTATGTCCCATGCTACACAATATGATCCTGCAGAAACAGCTGCAGCAGGAACAGCATGGGGTAGGGCCACACAGGCCCCCCACTAATGCCAAGGCCTGCACAGGCACAGAGTGACTCAGAGGAGGAACAACCTGAGCCTGCCCCAGTAAGCAGATGGAGGCATGCCCAGTATGCCATGGCAGTGGCAAAGAGACAACACAGAGCACATACACTGACACAGTAGGGACATATGACACCTCTCTCTGACTCCCACATACAGTAAAAGGGATGCCAAACATGACAATATCTGTGTTCAGCCATATATAGGGAGTGTACTATGTGCATCCGACATAGGCAGCCCTCCAGCACCATCCACAATTCTGGCACACCCACAAGCTAAGTCAATCAACCTACCAATTGCCAAATGGAGTAGAATGTGTCATTACCTGTATCTATGGTATGGATGTGAGCATGCAAGGGAATTGGGTGGCTGACTGTTATGGCACCAGAAAGTAGACACCCATAGTGGCACCATGACATCTGTAACAGTTACTGGAGTCACCATAGTAGCCAGTACTACACAGTTTGACACAGTTTGACAAAACCCACTGCAGGAAATGTGATGGGCGACATGTGTGTCCATATGACTCACACATGCCAGTCAGAGTGGTTCACATACCCAACAGTCTCAGCCAGCAGGACAGTTGTAGACAAACCCAAACAGAGCCTGTGCTATGGCCTATGAATGATGGCTATGGGTAACCACCCCCCCCCCAGGCCTACAGAGACAGACTACAGCAGATCAGGCAGTGGGATGTTAGTTCTGAAGGGTAGAAAGTCAGACACTAATGTATAAGGCAACCAAAGCTAAGATCTGTAGTACACTGGTATGCCTCTAGTCAGTATGATAGGTAAGAATACAGAATGAAATGGAGTACCTAACATACCAGTACAGTCATAGCAAATATGTACAAGTGTCAAGTGTGCTCCCCCATCCTACGTAGTAATGTAATAACAGTCAGGTGCCCCTCAATCCTGTGTAGAAATGTAGAAATAGACAAGTGTGACCCCCCCCATCTTACGTAGTAATGTAATAGTCAGGTGTACACTCCCAATCCTGTGTAGAAATGTAGAAATAGTCAGGTGTGCCCCTCCCATCCTATGTAGTAATGTAATAACTGTCAGGTGTGCCCCCCTAGTCCTGTGTAGAAATGTAGAACTAGACAGATATGCCCCCCTATCCTACATACTAATGTAGTAGCAGTCAGGTGTGCCCTCTCATGCCTTGCACACACAGTGAATAGGAATACAGACATATATGTAAGGACAACACACTATAATAAGCCAAAGGTAGATGTACATAGATATGTGGAAGAGGGTGACTGTAACAAGGAGCCATCCAGGCCTGTCCCACCCAGCACACAGCCAAAGGGCCCCAAACACATGAGGGTCAGAGGTCACTCACTGCAGATACTAGCCACCGATATCTGTCAGCATTACAGGCTATGTGATGCATGTGCTATCTGTGCAACATGACTGTACAAGGTAGTAGTCATCTAGCAGCTGGATACATGTACCTGTGAAATATGACCCTGTGTGTGCCCGCATATAGGCTCATAGGTTCATAGGTAGGTACTAGGCTATTGGCCCTAGGGCCTAGGGCCTATATAAGCCTAGCCAAAGGTACCCTGGCTTTCGCCACCCAAGAAAATTATTTTCCTGTGCCACTGTCGAGCAGAGCCACAGAAGTGATCCCCAGGGTGAATTTCCTATCTACCATCCAATCATCAAGATTTTTCTTGAACAGTGCTAATGAGGAGCTTTGTTTAATATAGATAGATAGTTTGTTCCAGAGTATGGAAAGTCTCTGGGAAAGTAATCTATCCCTCCACCATGTTCTGTTTATTGTGGTGATGAGGTTTAGGTCCCTAGAGCGTGTAGCTCGTAGAGATTGGGATTTCTTTAAGTGGAGCATGTCTAAAAGCTCTGGGTTTGACATAGCTTTGTGTGTTAGGCAAAGATCACCTCTGAGTAAGCGATATGCAATGGAGTAAAGCTGCCGTTTTTTGAGATGGTCTGCATAGGGCATCTCTTTGAGGCCAGTAATCCTCTTTGTGAGGTATTTCTGTGGCCTTTCCAGTTGTTGTAGATGTCTTGTGAGGTACATACCAAAAGGGGCATCGTACTCTATAATGGGTCTAATGAGTGACGAGTAGAGGGGAACAATGACCTCTTTTTTCCTGGATGATAAACCTTTTGTGATGAGGTCTGCCACATAGAAGGATTTCCTGACTACTGAGGCAATGTGATTATCAAAGGAGAGACTACTGCCCACCTGTGTTCCAAGGTCTCTTATCACACTTTTGGTGTTAAGTAGACTACCACCTATGTGGTAGTTCATGGGTACTGAGTTTTTACCAAAAGGAATGACAATGCACTTTTTGGCATTGAGCTTGAGGCCATGGCTTTGACACCAGGCATCTGTCTCAGCAAGGCCCTTTTGTAGGATGTCCACATCTTTTGGAGTTTTGATTATGGCTCCTAGCTTGCAGTCATCTATGAACTTCATTAGCCAAAGACCTTCTGTGTTGGCCTGTACTTCAGAGAAGTAGATACCAAACAGGATAGGACCCAGGACTGAACCCTGTGGTACTCCACTAGTCACTGGTCTGAAGCTGGATTTGGAGTCTGCTACTTTCACAGTGTGGGTTCTGTCAGTGAGCCAGTTGGCAACCCATCTTGTGACATAGAGATTTATACCTAGTTTAGTGAGTTTATCTATAATTCCAGAGTGGGGCATGGTGTCAAAAGCCTTGGCGAGATCTAGATAGGCTGTGTGAACCAAATACAACGACCAAAAGAGGATCCAACACTGGTTTATTAGCAGTTTCCCTAGCGCCTCGGCTCACGCCTTCAAGGAGAATAACTACAAGATCACTTCTTAGATATTTATACCATTTTAAAACAATCAATTAAACAATTAAACAATTAATCAACAATTCATAAAAAAAACTTTCCAATTACAATCCACATTTATACCACTAGATGTCATTGTTCCATATTTCAATATAAAAACAGTCTCTTTATATAAAAGTCTTTGTTTAATCACTTCATCATTATTATCTACTACTATATGTTCTAAAATAGTTGCTAACAAACCTTCTGGTTCACTATTATGGTGATCTTTAAAGTGCATTGCAAGAGGACTTTCTGTTTTCTTATTCTTTATGTCTCTTATATGTTCTTGAAGTCTAACTTTGAAAGCACGTTTACTTTCTCCTATATAAAATAACCCACATGGACATTTTAATGCATACACCACAGCTTCTGTATTACAAGAGAACCTTCCATTTGATTTAAAATATTTACCATTTATATGTTCAAAAGTTTGACTAACATATTTACAAGAAATACATTTTCCACATTGGTAAGTTCCTAATAATTTCATCTCTATTTCTAAATTAATTTTTGGTCTATAATATCTAGCATGTACCAGCATGTCTTTTAGATTCCTACCTCTTTTATAGGAAAATGTCACATTTTTGGGAAATATTTCTAATAAATCTTTGTATTTAAATAAAGAAGGCCAATACAATTGTATAGCCTGTTTCACTTGTTCTGCTATTAAGTCATACATTAATACCATATATATTTTATCTTGCCTCTTTGAATTTTGTTTCCAATGTACATATCGTCTTCCTTCTCTGTCTCTTCTTTCTCTAGCTTTCTGTAAAGACAATTTTACTTCTTTTACATCATAACCTCTTTTGGTAAATAACTGGAAAGTTTTTTCTAGCTCTGTTTCCACATCTTTTATGTTATTACACAATCTCATCACTCTTGTAAATTCACCATATGGTAAAGATTTCATAAGATGTGAAGGATGGTAGCTATGTCCATCTAAAAAATGTAAACCATTTTCAAATTTTCGATATATTTTAGTGGCAATTTTACCATTCTCTTTGCCTTCCAAAGTTAGATCTAAGAAATTCACTTTTTCACCTAACTGAAAACCATCAAATTTCAGACCAAACTGATTTTTTTGCAGATTTTCTTTAAACTTATATACTTCCTGTCTTCCTCCCTTACATATGAAAATCAGATCATCAATGTAACGAAAGTATTTTATTACGTATTTTTTTAAAAAAACCCATCTGATATAAAAACTGTAACTCAAAAGAATTCATCAAAACATTTGCATACATTGGGGCAAAACCTGCCCCCATTGCTGTACCCTTTAACTGATGGAACAACTGGCCATCAAAATAAAAATAATTATTTTTGAGACAAAATTCCATTAACGTCATAATATAAAAAGACTGTGGACTATCTCCCAGCAATTTTCTTAAAGCTCTTAAACCATATTCATGCCTAATACTTGTGTATAGGCTTTTAACATCAGCTGTTAGCCAATACATATCTTGTGTCCATGTAATTAAAGATATTTTTTCTAAAAATTCAAAGCTATCTTTAATATAGGATGTTTGTTAAACAACATAAGGGTATAAAAAACTATGAAGAAAAATGCTCATATTATGTAAAAAATAATTGCATACTGATACAATAGGACGTCCCGGTGGGCAAACAGCATTTTTATGTACTTTTGGTAAGCAGTAGAACAAAGCTATCTCACAGTTTGGTATCTTAAACTTCTTAGTAATATCTTCCCTCGTGAAATAGCCTAACCGAAGTCCCTTTTGCAATATATCATCAAACTGTTTTACTGCCCTCTCATACATTTTAATATCACATTTGCTATAAGTTTTACTGTCATTTAAATGTTCTAAACACATTTGAACATATTGGGTATAATGCATAAGTACCACTTTATTGCCCTTATCTGCAGGTTTTATTATCAATTCCTGATTGTTAATTAAAGCTTGTAAAGCCTGCCATTCTAACTTACTCAAATTCTACACAGTATTGTGTTTATTCATTTCAAAATTAACATATATTGACTCTATAGCAAAATCAATCATAGCTGTAAAATTGTTTATGCCCTCATGCGAAAATGGTGGAACAAACTGACTTTTAACCTTTACTTTTGAAGTATCTAGCTTACTATATCCATTATTATCAGTTGTTGCATCTATATCAGATAGACAGGAATGAAAGCTACCATCAGATTCATCAGAGAAAGAAGAACATATGTCATTGCTATCTTCATTATAAAATAAGTTACTATTTCTATTATGAAAGAAAGAAATCAAATGTAACTTGCGTATAAAACGATATACATCACTCTTAAAAACATGTAATCGGGGTAAAACAGTAGGAATATATTTCAAACCCCGATTAAGTACTAAGAAGGTTGCATCATCTAAACTTATACCACGCAAATTAACCACATATGTAGTATCCACATTGCATTCATGTAAAGTCACATTAATTCCTTCTTGTACGTTTGTACCTTTGCGCTGCTGTATATGTAGAAACATATTGTCTCTGTCCATTCTCGACTTCATCGTCATTTTCTCTAAACCTCTCTCCTTCCCCAGGACCAGTTCGTTTATTTCCACGAAAGGACTGCTGAAATGGACGAGGATTTTGTGCTGCTGGAAGTGTAGGAAAATCCCCACCTTCTCCCGGTTCACTTTCCCATTCTGTAGAAACATCTGAATTCGTGTACAAGCCTCCATTACGTTTTTGCCTCTCCTGATCTGCAAAACATACGCCCTGACGTTGTTTCTTGTTGTTCATTGGTCTGGAGAAAGCAGAATCTCCAGCGTAATCCTTAATATCGCGATTCAGTTTATATTTCTTAACATTAAGCAGTTCTTTCTCTAATTCTATTAGTTTGTTCTGCACAACCAAAAGCTGTATACTGAATTTCCTGTTTGCACTTAATTTTAAAATCATTTTTTTCTCAAAACTTGCATATTTTCTGTCTTTGACCTAGCACTCTTGTGTGGGGTCATTTACTGCACTGTTATAACTTGATATTACTTGTGAACTTCTGCTATCTCTGAAAAAACAAAAACAAAAAAAATCTTGCTTTTTCCCACTATTCTGAGATTTAAAAAAGTTCAAGTTACAGGCTTGCTGTTCTTGAACTGTTTTGTAAGTTTCTGTGAGGCCATTTTTGCTTGGGCTAAAGGAAAGTCTCTCTGTTGATCAGTGGCAGTGATAAACATTGAGCTGCTTCCCTGCCCTTGTGGTAGTCGTTACTGACTTGAAACTGTAGATTTATTGGCTGTTTTGGGCCAAAACCTGGCTCTTTCCAGCCCCTGCAATCAAGCACGCTTAAGAGTGCTTTAGCCGATTTAGCGGAGTTGCCACTAGAGCAGCATCGGGCAGCCGGTTTAACAAGGTTAAACTTTTCTGGCTCCATAAAGTCTGTTCTTCATTTTTCCCTTAGAACTGCTCTACTAGTAATCTAAACAGTATATCCCTTAACTAAAAGCGCAGCACTTGTTCCTAAAAGCTTTTACTTGTCTTAAAGCATCTTCTTTTCAGGTTTAGCACTTCTGTATTATACAAAGTCCCTCACTAGCAAAACCCCCAGGAGTACCCACTTCCTTACTAAGTCCCTCTTATTCAGTTACACCCTAACTTCTAAATTTCTCTAGCATGTCAAGGGCCAGATGCTGGCATCCTCTCCTGTCCAGTTGGTGAATTTGGGAATATTGAGGCAATGTTACAATTGCCTCATGTACACTGACAACCCTCTCCTCCTCCCACATAACACAAATACTTGTGAGAGATGCAGCTATTTAGCCAAACTGGAGGCTGAGCTCTCTCAACTCAGGACTGGCAAGACCAGACAGGAGGAGAAGGCAACTACACACACCACAAAACCAGTCTCACATAAAGCTATCACAACAATGAATCAAACACATAAACACACGAAGTCATACTCGGAGGCTCTGAGCAAAAATTTACCTAAACAGCAGAGGCCTCCAAAGCAGACATCCAAGCAACTGCCACCTCATGACACACCACAGGCAACACATAAACCACAAAATCAGTGTGCAAAGCAGTCACAGCCCTTAAGGCCAAATACAACACCAAACATATTTGTCATAGGTGACTCCATAGTCAGACACACTGATGTCCCACTCACCAGGCTGAACAAGGAGAGGGTCACAGTAAGCTGCCTATCGGGCACTAGAATCCGCCACATAACACAAGCACTCAGGTCACTCCACAGCAAGTACAAATATGACACAGTCATTGTCCATGCTGGTGTGAACGACCTGAGACGTACCTCCCTGGACTACATGAAAAGAGACATAGAGGATCTCTCTGATTATGTAGCCCAGGCAGGTATGACCCTGACCCTGAGCAGTATCCTTCCTTCACCAAGAATGATACCACAACATACAGACAAGATGATCAGCTTTAACAATTGGCTTAATTTCTGGTGTCATTCAAAGGGGATCCAGTGTCTGTCTGCCTGGGATGACATGCTTGACAAGCCATGCTGCTTCAAGGGACGGCTTGCACCTGTCACCCTGGGATTCGGATATTGGCTAAGGCTCTTGCCACCCCATAGTGCCTTTTTAGGCAAGGCTCAAATTCTAAACCTACCACCATAGAAAACAAAATGGGAAGAAACTAAGGGTAATGCTCAATGCCAGAAGTCTAAATCTCAAAATGCATGCTCGAGGCCCTTCTCAGTATGGAGAACATCGATGACTGTGCTGTGACTGAAACCTGGTTCAAGGCTCCTGAGAGCACCCCGCACTATCAGGTTTTACCTCATATCATGCCCGGCCCCAAAACCCAGACCACACCACAAAAGGAGGGGTGTATCCATATTCATCAGCATCCAGGTGCAATTAACCTACAATTTGTAGCATGCTACAGGCCACCCTCTCAAACTCAGGAACCCCACACAGCCTTCTTGAAGACACTGGAGGGTATAAATGTATCTCCAAACACCATTATATTGGGTGACTTCAACTACCGAATATAGACTGGGAACATTTCTCAAGCCCCAACTTTCTAGCCCAAAGGTTCCTGGAGTTCATAAATTCAAATGCCATGGAACAACTAGTCACCATTCCCACAAGAGGGAAAATATACTAGATCTCATCATCACAAACATGGGGACAAAATGCTCCACACCGAAGTATATCCCCCATTGGTGAGATCAGATCACAAACTTATCTCACTGGAAATCCACATCCCGCCACCCCAAACAAAAGACCACAGTGAAGAACTTCTCTAAAGCAAACTTCACACTACTCAAGACTGGTGTGGTATCCTTCAAGGCCCCGAGCCAGTGGAAACCACAACCCAAGCTGGAAGCCCTTACAAATGCCTTCTCTGAACACCTCCAGGACTGCATGGATCAGGCAATCCCTAATAAAACCAAGACTCTTTCCACCAAGGGCAAACGTCCAGTCTGGTGGATCCCAGCCATAAACAAACTTTACAATAAGAGGAGAAAGCTGTTACATGATAGAGCAAAATCCATAAAAGAGAAGACACCCTTGATCATTATTAGTAAAAATACGAGCACTCATAAAATCATCCAAGGCCAAATTTGAGAGAAAACTGCAATAGATTCAAAGACAATCATAAGGCCTTCTTCAGCTATGTTAGAAACCTGGGTGGAAACTCCCAGATATGCGCAGAATTAGTCCAAAATGATACAAAAATCACTGAACCCACAGACATTGCCAACATACTGGCAGACAGGTTCAGTGCAAACTTCACCCCCTCTCCAAAAGGAGAGATAACTATCCCAGCGGAGTGTAGCCTCCCAGACATCTCTAATGCACAGGTGAAAGCTGCTCTCTAAAGCTAAAAACACAGCATCAATGGGACCGGATGGTGTCCCTGGCTGTGTGCTACACGAACTCAACGAGGAACTAAACCCGCATATAAGGCAGCTGTTTAATCTTAGCCTTACCACAGGATACGTGCCCAAGGAGTGGCATACGGCAACTGTGGTCCCACTCCACAAAGGCGGTACCTCTACAGACCCTGGAAAATACCGCCATAAGCTTAACAAGCCTGGTCTGCAAAGCTATGGAGAGGATCATAATGGAACTCATAAACAAAGACATAGGGGACTTGAAGACATTGGACCCAACCCAGTTTGGCTTTGTCAAGGGCAGATCATGCCTTTTGAACTTGGTCGACTTCTTCGAAACAGTCACCAAGGCCATTGATGAGGGAAAGGAAGTCCATACAGCCTACCTTGACCTTGCAAAACACAATACCCCACTCGGGTATTATAGAGAAACTTACCAGCTTAAATGTAAACCCATATGTCACAAGATGGGTTGCAAACTGGCTAAAGGACAGAACCCACAGGGTTAGAGTTGCTGGCGCCATGTCAGACTCCAAGCCGGTCACAAGTGGTGTCCCACAGGGCTCAGTCCTTGGCCCCCTGTTGTTCGGCATCTACTTCTCAGAAGTAAAGGCAAACATAGGAGGACTATGGCTGACAAAGTTTGCAGATGACTGCAAACTGGGCGCCATAGTGGAAAGTACATCGGACACAGATATCCTTCAGAGGGGTCTCACGGAAACTGATAATTGGTGCCAGAGCCATGGGCTGAAGTTAAATGCCAAAAAATGTATAGTCATACCCTTTGGAAAAAACAAGGTAACCCCAAGCTACCATATAGGTGGCAATCCATTAAGCACAGAAGAGGTTATCAGGGACCTGGGGACCCAGGTTGACAGTGGCCTTTCTTTTGACACTCACATTGCTAAAGTGGTTAGAAAGACCTTCTACATTGCCCACCTGATCATGAAGGGATTCACATCCAGATCAAGTGAGGTCATTGTTCCCCTGTACTCTTCACTTATCAGACCAATGATCGAGTGCAATGCCCCATTCGGAATTTATCTCACCCGACACCTGCAGCAATTGGAGAGACCCCAAAAGTTTCTCACCAAAAGGATAAAGGGACTCCAAAATCTGTCATATGCTGCCAGACTGAAGAAACTCCAGCTCTATTCAGTCACATACCGCCTGCTCAGAGGTGACCTGTGCCTGACATACAAGGCCATGTCCAACCCGGAATTAATGGACATGCTCCACCTCAAAAAATCCAAATCTACCAGATCCACTAGAGCAAGCAACTTAAACCTTAGCACGGATATAAATAGGACATGCTGGAGGGATAGATTTGTCACCCAGAGACTCCCTATGCTGTGGAATAAAATCCCAGTCCATGTGAGGCAGAGCACCTCACTGGCTCTGTTCAAGAGAAATCTTGACCGGTGGATGGGAGATCATAGATTTACCCCAGGAATCATCTCTGTGTCACTGCTGGACAGAGACACAACAAACTAATGGGCACAGTATTTTTTAACATAAGGGGTGGCGTAAGCCACAAAACTTTGGGCTAGGCTTATAAATGCCTTAGGGCAGATAGCCTAGTATAAACCTATGAACCTATGAACCTATGTCTTTAAGACATTGTTCCATACGAACATACCCTATGGCCCCTGATAACGTTTCACAAGTATTAGAGATATCAGTTTTTAATTTTATCTGCTTAACTTTGTCACGTTCAACCAAGATGATTATCCATTCAATAGAACAGTGATGGGCAGCTGTTACCCATCTTTTATGAAACATTTTATCTGTCTCATCTTGTAAATCAAATGGTGTTGTTGGGTTCTTAAAGGCTCGTAAGCCTCTTGGTGTGATGTCAAGTTCTAAATATCTCTGCAAACTTAAGCAATTTAAATGTACTGCTAATTCTTTAGCCATTCATTTGTCAAGTTTATCAAATGTTTCTTTCATATCTGTGGGAAGAGAATTGCTTACTCTTTGTCCAATATATGAGAAAGGATTATCCATTCTTCTCTGTTGTTCCTTTTATAGGAATTTTTGCCAAAAAGCAACTTGTTCTTTCTGTGTTCCACGGGTATTACCTCGCTCACCTCGCTCACCCATCGATGTAGTAAATTGCTCCATGGTGGTTTGACTCATTTCCAATGAGTCCTGCCTAAAAATTCTAGGCACATTTAGTGAAGGATCACTAGACATAAAATATGATAGCAACAAAAAATAAAAAATAAGTGATAAATCCAAATACAATGACCAAACGAGGATCCAACACTGGTTTATTAGCAGTTTCCCTAGCGCCTCGGCTCACGCCTTCAAGGAGAATAACTACAAGATGACTTCTTAGATATTTATACCATTTTAAAACAATCAATGAAACAATTAAACAATTAATCAACAATTCATAAAAAAAACTTTCCAATTACAGTCCACATTTATACCACTAGGTGTCATTGTTCCATATTTCAGTATAAAAACAGTCTCTTTATATAAAAGTCTTTGTTTAATCATTTCCTCATTATTATCTACTACTATATGTTCTAAAATAGTTGCTAACAAACCTTCTGGTTCACTATTATGGTGATCTTTAAAGTGCATTGCAAGAGGACTTTATGTGTGAACCACCTTACCTTCATCTACGGCTTTGGTGACTGCTTCAAAGAAGTCTATCAGGTTTAGGAAACATGATCTCCATTTTACAAACCTGAACTGGGCGTGGTCCTGAGTTTGGAGATTACCAATGTAATTGTTTATAAGTTCCATGATGATACGCTCCATAGCCTTGCAGACCAGGCTCGTTAGGCTAATGGGGCGGTAGTTTCTGGGGTCTGTGGTGACTCCCCATTTGTGGAGTGGTATAACTGTCACTGTGTGCCATTCAGTGGGCACATAGCCTGAGGTGAGGCTATGATTGAACATGGTACTTAGGTGGGGTGCCAGTTCATTCTGTAGTTCATGTAGAACACAGCCTGGGATGTCGTCAGGTCCCATGGATGCTGTGTTCTTGGCTTTGGATAGTGTGTTTTTTAACTGTGTAGCCGTGATTACAGGAACTTTGCATTCTTCTGGTATAGACAGAGGGGTAAAGTTAGCACTGAACCTATCTGCCAGGATGTTGGCAATATCCATTGGTTCTGTATATTTAGTGCCATTGTGCTGTAACTCAGAGCAGATCTGAGTGTTGCCATTGAGATGCTTGACATAGCTATAGAATGCTTTGTGGTTGTCTTTAGAGTCAGTGATTTTGTTTTCATAACTAGCTTTGGAGAATTTTATGAGGGATCTCAGCTTCTTACTGAAGCTGACCAGGGAGTTTCTCCAATCATGGGATTTTACTCTTTTTTGCAACAGTTTCTTTCTTCTGTTGTAATGTTTGTTTATGGCAGGGGACCACCAGATTGGCTTCCTTTTTTGGAGGATAGCACCTTGGTTCTGTTAGGGATTGTACGATCCATGCACTCATGTAAGTGCTTATAAAGTCCATTTGTGCAGGATTCAGCAGTCATACCTCTATTGTCCGTCAGCATGGGTGTTGTGAAGTTTGCCACTTCTGTCTTAAGAAGCGTGAAGTTGGCTTTGGAGAAATTTTTTACTGTGGTTTCCCTAATGGGGGTTGAGGGAGGGATGTGGATGTCTAGGGTGATTAGTTTATGGTTGGATCTGACCAACGAGGAATTGACCTCTGGTGTGGAGCACCGGTTGCCCATGTTTGTAATAACCAGGTCTAGGATATTGCTGCCCCTGGTGGGGGTGTGGATAAATTGATCCATGGCATTGGAATTTATGAATTCCAGAAAACGTTGAGCACAAGAGTTGGTACATAAATAGTTTTCCCAGTTAATGGTAGGGTAGTTGAAATTGCCCATTATTTGGGTGTTAGGTTGTACCCTAATATTTTCCAGTGTATTAAGAAATGAGGAGTGGGAATCCTGGGGCATGGTGGGGGATCTGTAGCAAGCTACAATTTGGATTGCGGTCTTGCCCAGAGTTAGTTGCACTTGGATAATCTCGGAAGCATTATGCTGAGCAACTAGCCTGGAGGTGTGGATATCCTTAATGAATATGGACACGCCTCTGCCTTTAGTGTTTCGGTCCAGGTTAGGTGGCCGAAAGGTGTGGTATGAATTATAGCCTGGTAATGCAGGAGTACTCTCTGGAGCCTTGAAAAAGGTCTCTGTCACTGCACAGATGTTGATGTTCTCCATTTTAAGGAGTGCCTCGAGAGAGTGCATTTTGAGGTTTAGACTTCTAGCATTGAGTATCAATACCCTCAGATTATTCTTGCCTGTACCTATTAGGGTGGTGAATTTGTCATTTGAATGTGTCAACCTCTAGATGAATGGGTTATGGCCCATGCACACACACTGCCTTCCCCATATCCCTACTATGATAAGCCTGCTGAGGTCATCCACTGTGAAATACACCTTTGGGAGAGTTATATCCCAGTAATCTGAATGGTGTGTCCCATAACTGCGTACTGCTGTAGTGTGATAAACTAGCAAGGTAGGAGTTCCAATCCCAGACATGGCAACTGTGTGTGTGTCTCTCTGTCTATGTAGAGAGCAATGCTTTTTAAGGTAGTCACACTCCCTACAATTGAAATGCTCTACTTTGGTAAGACTGCTGATGTCATCCACCTAGAAATACACCTCTGGGAAGGATGTAGCCCAATAATCTCTGTAGCGTGTGCCATAACTGTGTACTGCTGTAGTGTGATAAAATAGGTAGGAGTTTTAATCCCTGACTTGCCAACTGTGTTTGTATGTATGTCTGTGTAGAGAGCAATGCTTTTTAGGGTAGTCACACTGCCTACAATTGAAATGATCTACTTTGGTAAGGCTGCTGATTTCATCAACCTAGAAATACATCTCTGGTAAGTTTGTAGCCCAGTAATCTCAACAGCACCTGCCATAACTGTGTACTGTTGTAGTGTGATAAATTACTTAGGTAGGAGTTCTAATCTCAGACTTGGCAAGTGTGTGTATTTCTGTCTGACTCTGTGCAGGGAGCAATGCTTTTTAGGGTAGTCACACTCCATACAATTCAAATGCTCTACTTTGGTAAGGCTGCTGATGTCATCCACCTAGAAATACATCTCTGAGAAAGTTGCAGCCCAATAATCTCTGTAGTGTGTGCCATGACTGTGTACTGCTGTAGTGTGATAAATTAGTTATGTAGGAGTTCTAACCCCAAACTTGGCAAGTGTGTGTGTGTGTGTGTGTGTGTGTGTGTGTGTATGTGTGTGTGTGTGTGTGTGTGTGTGTGTGTGTGTGTGTGTGTGTGTCCATCTGTGAAGAGAGCAATGCTTTTTGGCAAGGCTACTGATGTCATCCACCTAGAAATACACCTCTGAGAAGGTAGTAGCCCAGTAATCTCCATAGTGTGTCCTATAACTGTGTACTGCTGAAGTATGATAAATTAGTTAGGTAGGCGTTCTAATCCCAGACGTGACAAGTTTACGTGTGTGTCTATCTGACTCTGTCTGTGTAAAGAGCAATGCATTTTAGGGTAGTCATACTACATACAATTCGAATGCTCTACTTTGGTAAGGCTGCCGATGTCATCCATCTAGAAATACACCTCTGGGAAAGATGTAGCCCAGTAATCGCTGTAACGCGTGCCGTAACTGCATACTGCTGTAGTGTGATATAGAACTCTGGTAGGGTTCTATTCTCACCCCATGGCAGTTCTGGATATTATGAGTGTGTTTTAATTTCTGGGTAGGGAGCAATGCATTTTAGGCTAGTCACACTCAGTACATTTCAAATGCCCTACTTTGACAATCCTGCTAATGTCATTCATTGTGAAATACACCTTTGGGAAAGACGTTCTCTAGTAATCCCTGTGATGCATCTTATAACAGCTTCATTCTGTAGTGTGATATAGACTTCTGTTAGCGGTTCTATACCCACATATGTCGGTTGTGAATGTTTTGTGTGTGTTTCAATGTCTATGTAGGGAGCAGTGCATTTTAGCCTAGCCACACTCACTACAATTCAAATGCCCTATTTTGAAAATCCTGCTAATGTCATCCAATGTGAAATACACCTTTCCAGAAGGAGTTTTCCAGTAATCCCCATGGTGCATCCTATAACAGCTTCATGCTGTAGTGTGATATAAACATCTGTTAGGGTTTCTATACCCACACGTCAGTTGGGGATGTTTTGTGTGTGTTTCAATATCTGTGTAGGGAGCAATGCATTTTAGCCTAGCCACACTCACTACAATTTGAATGCCCTACTTTGTCAATCCTGCTGATATCATCCAATGGGATATACACCTTTGGGGAAGGAGCACTCCAGTAATCTCCATGGTGCATGCTATAACTGTGTACTGCTGTAGTGTAATAAACTAGTTAAATAGGAGTTCTAATCCCAGACATGACAGTTGTGTCTGTGTTTGTAACTTGTATCCTGTATGGAGGTGGTTGTGAGCATGTAACAACTGGGCCCAATGTGGAGTGGGTTTTGCAAATTTCTTATATGGTGGCCCTAGTATATATCACAATGTCCACTGTACAGGGATAACAGATGTGAAATAGCTGAGAGGCTGGAGTGCAAATCCATACCCATACATGTGACATCACGGCCAGGTAAACAAAGTTAGCAACCCTAGTATTAGCTAGAGTACACTCTCAACCCATGTCTCATACACACACACATTTGCCTAGGCAACAGCCACTATGTTGGTAGTACACTGCATATTGCCCACTGTTAGTAACTATGGAGTGATTGCAGTGGCCTACAGAGGTCACAGCACCCTGTCCATCTGTCCAATAGGCATGTACATGCAGACAGTGTACCTTCCCCATGTTCCCCACTGGGCACCTGCAACACATGTGGTGCCATCAAATGTGACCCAAAAAGGACATGCCATGCCTGAAAACATGCCCCTGATGAACAGATGCCACTGACACCAGGAATGCCGTTAGCATACTATCAATGTAGGTGCAGGGTAAACCTGCTGTCCATTAACAGTTCTCACCACATGAGGCCAGGACTGGCATATTTGATGATAATATGTGTACAAAACATGGGCCAGACACCTCAGGTACAGTTCCACATGTCACCGTACATGCATGTGAGAGGTGTGCTCATCACAGACACAGTCCATGTCATGGACTAAGGAACACATACATGGCAAACAATGCACAGCACTGGCCACATGCAATAGTAACCCAGGTGACTGGATGGAGAATAAAATACCCACCTGTGTGGGCAAATCCAGAAACTACAGCCCTGAGCCACAGTGCACACTGTGGCCTGATGCCAAGGTATACCCATCACCTAGCCTTGTACAGCCATCTGGCACAGTTGACCACTACACACCCGTGAATCAAGGCACCCATGCATGTTAGTACTGGCACCCTGCATGTGTGTGTGTGTGTGTGTGTGTGTGTGTGTGTGTGTGTGTGTGTGTGTTGTATGATGCGTATGTTCATATTGACACTCACTACAACCCCATTGGCATACTGAAGCATGCTGTCTGATGACAGACACCTCCCCATACCCTTTGCGCATATAACCTCCGTATGACCCCTGTGGTGCATGTGATACCTACACAGTAATGTTTTGTGGCAATCTTACTAGTGATGAGTTTTATTCCTGGCCCTGCCAAGTGTGTCAGTGTGTGTGCATCCCTGTGAGAATGTGGCTATGTTGATGCTGGCACCTGTTCATGCAGAAAGGCATGTTTACTACACCTACCGTATAGCTACCATATCCCTGTTGCAGATGTCATGCACCATCACATATACGTTCTGAGGACTCCACAACATGTAATCTATGTGGCGCATCCAATAACTGCATAGAAATATGATAGCACTACATAGTCGTTAGGGGTTTAATACCCTGTGCTGGTAGGTGTGTGATGCAAACATGCTTAAGTTTTACTCTCCCACCCCTCCCTGACTTGCCTTTGCCTCTGTCTGCTTCTCTCACTCCCTCTCTGGTGGATGTGAAGACCTACACCTGCTTTGCTTAGGCAGCAGCATGTGTATTTTAAGTGATGCTCATGATCAGCTGATGGCCTCTGCACGAATTGCAGACCTCCCCTAGCTGATTGCATGTGAAACAGCTGTAGTAACATTCCCATAGCCAATTGCATGGAAACACTCCAATATCTAGGAACATCATGTTAGTGTTGGGCCTTTTCATTCACTGTGAGCAAGAACTCGATCTGTTGTTTGGCAAACAGCATCTCAGATGGATTGGGGATTTACCTCTAACAATATACACTGTGGAAACAGGGCAACACACAGGATGGGGATGTGTCTGACCTGACTACAGACTGTAAGTGCTGCTATACTGCATTTGGAGTAATGTTGGTTTAACAGGGTGTGTGTGGATATGGCTGTCCTACATGTTTTAATACTTGACATGTCAGTTCTATGTTTATGAGGCATCCCCATCTGTAGGGTGATCTGCAGACTGGGCAGTGTGTGGTGCCTTTGGTTTCATGTGTTACCCACAGAGCATCTATCTGTGAATTGCAGAAGGTAGTGTGAGGATTGCAGTCTGTAGATGGTGAAAGCCGTGACAGTTACTGACTTCATATCCCTCATAGGACATATGTTGCAACAAACCCTGTTACAACAGTAAATGTATGAGGTTATCACAGCAACATGTTAATATTGGCCCTGTGTATGTGCTTCCAGACACAACTCTGTCAACCTTTGTACATATGTCATGCATTAAGAGGTGCATATGTGCTGTACACCATAATTAGTGTCATCATATCTGATAACAAGCCAATGAGATATCAGACTGCTACACATGTTATGTACAATAGGGGATATATTTTATAACATGCCTTGGACATTCTGTGGTTGTTTGTACAGTACTGAGGTCTGTGTACTCATGGTGAATGTTGACAGTGTGTGTATTGTTAATAAGTACTTTGGCCTGTGTACAGACTGTGATAGAAGTAATTGTTCTTGGTCCCATCCTATCTGATGTTACGTGCTGCTCCACTGTATGTTACCATATTGGCTTACATGTTTGTATGGCCATACACACACATGTCCCATACCACAGACAGGCATCAGACCACACTGTGTAGTGGCTCAGTATATGTAGGGTTAGTGTGTGAGTGGCACATATGAGGATGGTGTTTAACAGATAGTCCATATACTGTATTATTATGCTAGCTTATTATACATGGCTGTGGCTGTGTTGACATTGGTTGTGGTTATGCACTTTCACACAGGTGTATCTTACCCTGTGCTGTGGCATGCCTGTAGAGCCTGCTATATATGCAGGTAGATGTGCATTCCCCATAGGAGATGCAGGCCAGTGTTGAACCAGTCTGCCTGTAGCCTGCACAGTGCTTTGTTACATGCCTAGCAGCTTATTGTACTTACCCAGTGAGATGTCATGTCCAGATACTTGCCAGATATACTGCTGCCGGGCCTCCCTTAACAGTCATGTATGTCAGACAGAGCAGTGGGATGCTGCACAGATGTATGTCAATATCTAGTGCGTAGTATGTGGCCATGGCACCTCTGTACCAGCAGTTATTTGTCAGGACAGACAGGGGTGTGTGAATGCATAACCTATGGGGACAAATGTTTACCAGTCGATATGTGTTATACCCATCTACATGGCTGTTAACATCCATATTGTCAGGCTTGGTCCACATGTTTTGCACTAAGAGAATCTGTGTATACCTCTGGACTGTACAGAGTGTGTCAGAATGTCCACATATATTGACCAATATCTCTGCTGTAGTCCACAGGAAGATTACGTGCTAGCAGCGGTACTGTACTATAATGTGCTTAGGATGTCTGTCAGTAGCCAATGGCACACATGTGAAAAGCAGATGTGACCTCACACACACACCCTGTCTGTGAAGACAATCTCTATTACAGTAGCAATACCCTACTAATATACCTGCTATACATACCTGACATCCCCTTGCACTACGAAGTTGGGACTATAGGGGCTGAGGTACGACTATACTCCATGTTCAGGACATATGGCGAAAATATATGTACATATAATTATCCGGATATCTATATAGATAATTACACCTATACATATCGACAGATATAGATGGGTATGTATATGTACATAGATATACATATACACACCCAGATATATATATATATATATATATATATATACAGAGCAATATATATGTCTACACATATACAGATACTGAGACAAATGCACATATATGTATGTATATCTACCTATATATTGACAGTAGTAGGTATGTCAGAATACATATGTACGCACATATAGTTATAGATATCTACATATATAACAGCAGAACTAGGCATAAACTTTGGAACTCAATCTCTCAACACATCCTAAATGCTACCAACATACACCAATTCAAAACTCTGCTCAATGACCACCTCACTAACAACTGGCTCTGCTCCTGCACCAAGCATTGGTAATACCACATAAGCCCACATCAAATTTCATCCTCTAAATTTTATAGTCTCCATGTATACCCCACTCCCACTTGTTAACACCACCTATCGGCTACCTGCAATAAGAGTATAATTTGATAATTTCTTTTTTTTTGTAAGGGTATACATATGTACACATATTAAAGTATACTGAAATGATCAGCTAAAAATGGACCCTTTCCTCAAAAAAAAAAAAAAAAAAAATATATATATATATATATATATATATATATATATATATATATATATATATATATATATATATATATACGCACACACACACACACACACACACACACACACACACACACATATATATATATATATATATAAATATATATATAACTTTACTATATTGCAATAACTTTCTCCTTTTCACTATACTATATTGTAATAACTTTTTCCTGTTCACTAAAGTGCCTATTGTATATTGTACTTTCTTTATTGTCTCTAGATATTTCTGTTAAATTCTATGTAAAACTGACACTGTACCTGTCAATGTTGTTCTTGTTTTATTGGAGTTTTTCTCCCAGGGCCTCCGCTGAAAATGGGCTCACACCCAGATGGACAATCCTGGTCAACAAATGTAAAATAAATAAATAAATATACACATATATCTATATATACATATATGTATATCTATTTATCTCTCTCTCTCCATATATATATATTGGGCTGTCGGCGTTCTGTAGGTGATCTATATATATATATATATATATATATATATAGATAGATATACCTGTTTAGTAGATATTAATATATTTACACAAACACACATACATCTAAATGTTGGAATACATTCTCTGTACTGTTGCGTGACTGGGCTGGATGATATGTTTTTGAAAACATCAGAGCTATGTATATCTGGCATGGCTTAGGGATAAATCACTTTGTCTGTGGTGTGCAGGGTCCTGGTTTCGAGACTTGTAGAGGCTGTTTATTTTGTTGCTGGGCAGAACACAGACCATTGGATACAAAGTGATTAAGGCACTTTAAAGCAGTTGTAAGCGGGTTTGCGTGGGTTTGCACAGAGGTAAGCACAACTAACTTCCGGTTACAATTTTTTATACTCTGTTAGCTTCTGAATTGCTTAACCTGTGTAGGCATTGCTTACCCCTGCACAAACAGGCTTAAACATGCTTACCTCCGCTTACCCCCGTGCTAATTTCTTTAAAACAAAAGAAAAAGGGGTTTAAAGAAAAGTGGTGAATAAAGGGGCACAAAGAGGGAAAGACAGTAGGGAAAATATCCAGGGATGTGCAGGAAGGGTGTAGGGAAGGTCCATAGCTGCCCATTTCTTCTACAGCAACAGCTGTGCATATACACTGAATTTGGAGGTAGATTTGGACACTCAAACCCCTGGGAGAGGGGTGAGGACAACAATAATAAGTTGTGATGCCAGTTAGACTGGATTACATGTGTCCAGTGGAAATATGTGCAAAATGGACAGCTATGTATGGGGCGAGATTTTTTTGTGGGAACAGATTGCCCATTTTTCAGGTGAGTGGGATGTTGGGGAGGGGTAGTAGGTATATTTGGGGAGGTAGTTTGGGTAGCTTAACAGACAAGACAAACAAGATGCATACAGGGGCAGTATATGACACATGTGGAGGGTAAACACCTTGATGGGGAGAAGTGTTGGGATATTGTAAGCCCACAAGTCCCCTAGTGGTAACAGTAGGACTGAGGTCTTCACCCATGGGGAGTAACCATAGCACGTTCACAGCCCCAAAGGTGGCTGTGCTGGGGGCTGAGTTGCAGAGCCAGGCTGACACTCTAATCATGACATGTGGCCCTATGAGCTGGTGTAGAAGATCTCCAAACTGCTGGTTGATCTCTCTATGCACCATGACCCCGACCTGGCGACAGGTGACAGGTGCCTGTCCTTGCCCACTCCCAGGGGGGCAAGTCCCATCCTCCTGAGGCAGTTCCACCCAAAGGTGGTGCAGGACCAATGGACAGTGTGGTCTTGGGTTGAGCCCCACACATGCTTGTGCCCAGTGCCAAAGCCAGCTGAGGTGGGACAGGTGGGTCAGCTGGGACCAGCCTTCCCAAGCGTGCTATAGTGTTTAGATTTCATCATTTGTGGGTTAGTAATAGTCAGCACATTCCAGGGTTAGGTATAACAGCATGAATAGATATTCCCATTAACCCAGACACCAGATACGGAACAGTTGCATAGCCAATAGAACACATGCATATATGGGACCACAGTGGTAATAAGAACAGCATGCAGGTACATTGATGGCACCATGCCACCAATGCTGTAATAATTCAACACAGCACATGCATGGAAACCATCATAATATTTATCAAACAATTGGACATTATCAGAACATAGGTGTCATTACATACTGGTTGAGTTGGATATGTTGATTATTGTTGGAGATATGGTGGGAGGGAGAGAAAGATGTCAATTAGCAACAAGTATATTCCTGTAGTCCACATTACTTTCCTAGTCAGTGCTGTCATCTGTACCTTACAAGTCTTACTACACTACCCTATAGCCTTAGTTTGGCCAGTGATATGGCTGTTGTCATCATTACACATGAACCGGTTTTACCTGCAGTAGACACCTCTTACCTAGTATATCTGTGGAGCGAATGTTTGTTAACACTAATTAACTGTTTGCACACATACTCCTGGATTCTGGGTTGTTGTTTTGAACATAGCTTTCCAACTCTTTCTGCACAGACTCTGGCCATGTATTGACCACATGCTGGTGTGCTGGGACATATCTAGATTATTGCCCTCTTCCACCTTTAGTGACCTGACGCACACATATACATGCTTTCCTACACAGTTATATTATGTAGTAAAGTGTGGGTGACAGTGACCAGTGATACTTTATTATTCAGAGAAACTGCAGCACTCACAATTCCCTACAGTACCAGTGAACAGTACCAGTACAGGTTATAATGGTCTGTATTTCTCAGCACAGTGTTTGTATCCAATGTACCTGTGGAAGCAATGTTTGTTAGCACTACCTGACTGTTGCCACACAAAGTTCCCGATTACACATTAGTATTATGCACATACATCTCACTCTGTTACTGTACACACTCTGATCACAGCTTGACAACATGGGAATGTAGAAAAGACATACTTGAAATATTACTCTTCTAACAGTTTCAGGGGTTGCTACAGTGACAAGTGAGTTTCCATGGTGTTTGACAATCACTTGTATTCCCTGTCCACTGGCTAAACCTCTGGGATCATCCCACAGACTTACCAGGGGGACAGGGGGACAGGCAGCATATATGGGCACATATACTGGACATTCTGGCCTCATGTATACAGTTGTGGGGTATGAATCTGTATGCAGCCTAATTCCACTCCCAGGATTCAGACCATGGATGTGTCTGCTACAACTTAAATACTGTCCATCACAGTTGTGTCTGCTATATGGATATTGCTGTATATCTCCTATCTGCTTTCTGTCTTATTAATCCCCTGTACTTTTTCATTCTAACCTTGTATTACAACACTCATATACAAATTTCCTAGACAGTTATATGTTGTTGGACAGTGTGGGTGACAGTGATGTGTAATACCTCATTATTCAGAGCAACTGCATATCATTCTTGTATTACTCGGCTCAGTGTTGGTATCTGACAGACCTGTGGGATAAATGTTTATTAGCACTACTGAATGTTCCCACACACAGTGCCAGATTCCACATTACTATTATGCACATACATCTCACTCTGTTACTGTGCACACTCTGACCACAGCTTGACAAGTTGTGGTGTAAATGGGACATACATGGCTTCTTAGTCACATAAGGTATTGGGGAGTTGCTAGTGTTCCAGCTTTGTTCTCATAGCTGTCTGTCAATCAGTTGTATTTCCTGTTTGCTGCCTATACATCTGGGATCATCCCACTAATTTCCCAGGGGGACAGGTTGATAGGCAACGGATACGGGCCACTTTACTAGACATTCTGGACATATCTGTACAGTTGTGGGGTATGATTCTGTATGCAGACTACTACCACTGGCAGGATGTGAACTGTGGCTGTGTGCGCTAAAAAAACAGCAGTTCACATCTCAGTTGCATGTGCTATTCTGTTCTTGTTGTCTGCATATTCCCTGTTTACTGTCTATGTGTCTCGCAGTTGTACTAAATGGCCTCTGGGGATTACACCTGTCATATATAGACATTCCTGCACATTCAATTTATGGTGCACAGTGTGGGTAACAGTGCTTAATACTACAGTAGTATTACATGATTACATATCTATATTACTATATGATACCAGGATATACACATGCAGCCCAGAAGTTAGACTTACTTTGTCAGGCTATTACACTTTTATTGACTTACAAACAATATGAGACTCTTCCTGCCATATTCTCTAGTGTATGCAGTACTTACCTTGAACAATAACGGTTTTATACAAGCAATTAATTTACTTCTACTTTTACTTTTATTTTCGTATGACAGTAAATGCATGGGTATTACTGACTTGCCTAGCATCACAACCTTGCCAGCCGACTGATGTGGGCCTCCTGGTTCGCGACCTGCTCCATTGCAGCTGTGGGGGACATAAGAGGAATATTTAGCCATACATATCCATGATATACCTGAGCTGGCAATTATTACACACATACTGGGGTGATATTTACACAAAACTGGAATATCCCCTGCCGCTCTAGCCTCCTGGATCCACTCCTTCAAGAGGTCCCTCTTACGTCACTTCAGGTCGGCATAGTGGTGCCTGACCTGTTCACCAGTTCAGGGTATGCCAGTGGCACTGGTGAGGTCACGGGCGAGATGGTCCCAGGCCTCCACCTTATATTGGGAGCCCTGGTACTGGCCCTGCAGCAGTCTCTGTGCATGGTCTTTAACTAGGAGTCCTGCCATGACCTTGTACTCCTGGATGCACCAGTGCTGTGCTCGGAAGTGCACACCTTCTCCCGTTACTGCCATAGTGCTTGCAAAAGGAAGCTACAACCAGTTCTGAGATGTATTCCCGCCTCTTGGGTTTAAGTAGGGAAAATTTCCCACACTTTTCCGTGACTGGCCAGTTTTGAAAAGGCTAAGCTATGAGCAAACCTGCGTAATGAAGGTTGGCATTGTTTAAAGGGGTTTAACACTGGGCACATTGAGTTAGCTGGCCTACATATTGCTTACAACTCCTAAGCTGGCCTGTTGAATATTTAGCATTAGACTTTGCTTTATTTTTCTTTTTGGCATTGATTTCTTATTCATTACATCTTGTATATCTGCATGGTATCCATGATTAATGTGCATGTACACTCTATGGGGTCCTTGTGTTTTATTGGGGACTTCAGCACTCTATTACAATTACACCTCACTTCTGGGCTTAATGCTGTACTCCAGTTCACATATTTATGTTATGTAGTGGGTTATGGAACATATGACTGTATACTGATGCCTGTCACAGGTTCAGTTTGGTTTTACTATGGTGACGACTTGTTTGCTGATACCTCATTCTTCTGTACTTCTGTGATGGCTCGGTGGTTAACTACGGTGTATAGGGTCTGGGGTTCGAGACCTGCATAGTTTTTTATTTTGTTGATGGCCAGAACAAGAGCCATTGGATACAGAGTGATTAAGGCACTTTTGAGCAGTTGTAAATGGGTTTGCGCAATAGTAAGCACTGCTAACCTGCCGTTATATCTGCTTACAGAGTGTTAGATTTAAAATTGCTTAACCATTGTAGGCATTGGTTACTGCCACACAAACAGGCTTAAGTCCACTTACTAGTGCTTAAATATGCTTACTACTGCTTATTTGTGCTTAAACCTGCTTACTATTGCCTTATTCATTATGACACTGACACCTCACATGTGCATGTACTCCAGTACTCCAGTTCATGAAAATATGTTATTTAGTGGGTTATGCAACATAAATATTACTCATAATGTGCTTTGCCATGGAAAATAGAATGTGCTGCAGTGGAGCTCGAACTGGGAATGCCTGCTCGTAAGGCGAATGCTCTGCCCACTATACTATTGCTATGCTGCTTCATTTGCATATATCTTCCCTGTTATCCTCTTCAGTCATTTAAGCTGTATTAACCGTAGCTAAGCGATGGGCACACTTGTGCACCTATGGTTAGCTTTAATCGGACTTTTAAAAAAATAAAAATAAGGGCTTCTTTATTTTATGTATACTGTTGCTGTTGTACACAAGGGGGACTGTTGGTGGGGATATACAATCACCTGTGAGCAGTCTCGATCATTTCATACCCCTTTCTGCTGTTCTTCATTGCGGGGGCATGTTTATTCTGAGAGCTCTGCTCTCGGACACGCCCCCTGCACTCTTACATGCTCCTTGTAAGCCTAGGAGCTCAGGCAGCGCACCTCAGTGCACTGCCATCCTGCTCCTAAACAGCCACCTCCTTGCAGGACTAAGCTAGTCCTGCACAGAGGAATAGTAAATCCGGGGGATAGACTCTGTTTAATGCAACTGCTCATGGAAAAGTGCTGGAAATTAAAAGTACTGCCTTTACAAATCACTGGGTAGCTACGTTTAGGCAGCATCATTTTTTTTATGAAATAGTACAAAAGTTTCACTAATCTGCAATCATAAATAGCAAAGACAGGAATACCTATCAAATCATTATGAACATTTGGGAAGTTCTTAGAAAAATATCTGCTATATAACCATTTTCACTGGTTGCAATGCATTACTCTGAGCATCAGTGCACAAAATATTTTCTTTGCAACCATAAATGTTTACTGAAATTAAACAAAGACTCAGCCCATTTGTGCAAACAATTAAATGTTTTTGAAGTCGCAGCTTTTAACAAACTCCTTTATTTTAATATTCTCATTCAGAGGTTGTTGCAACTTGAACAAAGAGATGTACTTTAAGAAAACATTAAATCAATACTTGGTCTTTTTATGGGATGCTGTAATCTCATAGAATGAATAAGACCACACATTACTATTAAAAATTTGTAGCAAGTAAACATAATCAAATCTGACACTTCAGCAACCATGTTAACACAAAGAAGAAACTACATCTGAGTGCAGAAATGGAAAACAGTT